>NW_017670396.1:743936-800405 GCF_001879085.1 Nicotiana attenuata
TCGAAGACAATGAACAAACAAATCAACGTACAGCCTGACGCACTCGTTCATCAAGTCCATAACGCGCGAGCGTAGACGAAGGACATCACTAGAAACTCATAGTGGCCATATCTAGTCCAGAAAGCCATCTTTGGGACATCCGAATCCCGAATCTTCAACTGATTCTACCCCAATCTCAAGTCGATCTTAGGGAACATCTTGGCACCCTGCAACTGGTCAAACAAATCATCAATAGGCAGCAACTAGTACTTGCTCTTAATGGTAACATTGTTTAATTGGCGGTAATCAATGCACATCCGCATAGTCCCATCTCTTTTCTTCACGAACAACACCGGTGCACCCCAAGGTGACTCACTTGGTCTGACAAACCCTCTGCTAGCAACTCCTCAAGCCGTTCTTT
Source organism: Nicotiana attenuata (assembly GCF_001879085.1). Taxonomy (NCBI): domain Eukaryota; kingdom Viridiplantae; phylum Streptophyta; class Magnoliopsida; order Solanales; family Solanaceae; genus Nicotiana; species Nicotiana attenuata. The sequence goes on from NW_017670396.1 coordinate 744,337, forward strand.
CAATTCCATCAACAATTTCGGAGCCATGCGGTACGGTAAAATAGATATAGACTAGGTACATGTACCCAAATCAATACATAAATTGATATCACGATCTGGTGGCATGCCTGGACGATCAGAAGGAAACACATCGGAGAACTCCCGAACCATGGGCAGTGAATCAATCGTCGAATTCTCTGCAGTAGTATCTCGAACATAAGCTAGATAAGATAAACAACCCTTTTCGACCATGTGTGGAGCCTTCAGAAAAGATATAACCCGACTAGATGCACTAACAGACAAACCCTTCCACTCTAATCTAGGCAACTCTGGCATCGTCAAGGTAACAGTCATGGCATGGCAATCAAGGATGGCATGATAGTCCATCCGTAGGATGATCTCAAAGCTGGTCATACCGAGCAACAAAAGGTCCGCTCTGGTCTCATAACCACAGAAAGTAACAATGCAGGACCGATAGATCTGGTCTACAACCACAGAATCTCCTAGCGGCATGGACATATATACAGGAGTACCCAAGGACTCACGACGAACACCCAAGAAATGAGCAAATAGAGATGAAACATATGACTATGTAGACCCTGGATCAAATAGTACCAAAGCATCCCTATTACAGATAGAAAAAACGCATGTGATCACGGCATCTAAGGCCAGTGCATCTGGCCTGGCTGGGAAAGCATTGAACCTAGGCGCCGACTGACTGGCCTCCACCTGACTGGCCTGCAACTTGCTGGCCTTCGCCTGACTAGCCTCCACCTCTAGGACGAACCCTACCCACCTGCCCTCCGCCTCTGGGCAGCCGAACGGCTGGTGCGGCGGCGGGTGCTGTAATCATGGGCTGATAACCCTGCTGCACTGCCTTGCCCCGAAGCTTGGGGCAAAACCTCTTCATGTGGCCAAGATCCCCACACTCGTAACAACCCCTCGGAGTAATGGACTGCTGACATGAAGACTGACCTTGATGGCCTGAATACCCACTGGAGGAACCCTGAATAACTAGTGGATGGTAGGAGCTCTCTAGAATGGCATTGAAGTAGGGCCGCACAGGAGCACCCCGATAAGGCGGCGGTGTTCGATATGTGGGCCTGGTAGGATGACCTCTCCCAAATTGACCTTTGCCCCCAGACGGAGCACCATTGAACCCTCCAAAATAGCAAAACTGCTTGTCTTGCGGCATCTGCTCTCGGCTCCACTGACGAACACCCTCAATCCTTCGAGCTATCTCCACAACTAGCTCGTAAGAAGTCCCCTCTTTTTCCCAGCAGCAGATGTAGCAATTGCGAACATTTATTCGCAATTGCGAGCATCGCAAATGCGAGAAATAGGTTGCAATTGCGAACTAAGTCCCCATCCTGCGTCGCAAGTGAGACAAAAATATCACAAATGCGATCTCCTGTCCAACCGCAAATGCGATCAAAGGTTCGCATTTGCGAACCTGTCTAATCCCAGGGCTCAACCGCAAATGCGACCAAACCATCACAAATGTGAATCATGGGATATCTGCAATTGCGAACATTTCTTTGAAAATGCGAAAACTACCCTGCCCAGTCTCCCATCACAATTGCGAGCTCAACTTCCCATAAGTAGAGTTCGCATTTGCGAACATGTCTTCGTAATTGCGAGACTTGCAACCCAGCACCAGAATTGAAACACACCAGCGGTCCTTACACTATCCGAAACTCATCTTAAACGCTTCCGAAACTCACCCGAGCCCTCGGAGGGCTCAAAACTAAACTTGCACACAAGTGTAATTACATCATTTGAACTCACTCGCGCGATTAAGACACCCAAATAACATCTAAAACTACAAATTGAACAGCAAAACAAATAAAATTTCAGAAGAAAACTCAAGAACATCTAGAATCACAACTAAGCGTCTGAATCCTATCAAAACCAACTCCGATTTGCACCAAATTTGTAGACAAGTTTCAAATAGAAAAACAAACCTATACCAAGTCTCAAAACCAAAATTCGAACCCGTTAACCATAAAGTGAACCTACAGTCAAACCTAGAAAATTTCCAAACTTTTAAATTGCTAACTTTCAGCAAAACAAGTCAAATCAACCTAGGGACCTCCTAATTTATTTCCGGGCATACTCTCAAGTCCAAAATCATAATACGAACCTACCAAAATCGTCAAAATACCGATCCGACATCATTTACATAAAATGTTGAACGTAGTCAACTCTAGGCTCATTTTTAGTCAAAATTCCTATTTTCTTCAAAATTTCACATAAAAGCATTTCAAAAAGTGAGACGGAACACATACACAAACCAAAAAGCATCAAACAAAGCTAATGGAGGTCCCTGAATACGAAAATAAAGGCTAGTACTCAAAATGACCTATCGGGTCGTCACACTTGTGTGACAATAATCAAGCCAAAATTGCCTTTCCCAAGTCTAGAGTTCAAAATATGAGAGAATGAGCTAAAAATCCCGAAATACCTAGCAAATGAAAATGAGCACCTGATCAGCAAACAGGAACCTAGCAAATGCGACCAACCCTCGCAAATATTGAACGTCAATAACAAAAGTGACAGCCGCAAATGCGAAGCTAGCCTTCCCAGCCCCGTATCAAAAATGCGAGCTAAAGTCCACATTGCGAACCTCACATTTGCGAGCAGAACATCACAAATGCAATGACTGCAGCACCATCAACCTCCCAACTTTTAAAATTAAACCGAAACAAATTTGAAACTCAGCCAAGCCCTTCGAATCCCACTCCAAACATCTACACAAGTATATAAAACATATACGAACTCGCTCATAAGCAAAAATCATCAAACTAACATCCAGAACCAAGAATCAAGCACCAAAACTCACGTTGAATGCCTTAAAGTTCAAGAACTTCAAAAATTCTCAACCAAGCATCTGATTCATGCCTAACCAACCCGAAATGTAACCAAATTATGGACACAAGTTTCAAATGACAAAACGAACATTTTCTAAGTTCCGGAACATTAACTTGAACCCAATATCATTAACGTCAACTCTTGGTCAAACTTGTGAACTCTCCAAATATTAAAATTGTCAACTTCTGACAAATAGAGGCAAAACATCCTAGGAACTTCCAAATCTAAGTTCGAACATATGCCTAAGTCCGAAATCACCATACGAATCTATTAGAATTATCAAATCACCAATCTGGGGTTGTTTATACAAAGTCAAATTAAGTTTCCAACAGTAGAACTAAGTGTTCCTGTTCACTCCAAAACCTTCCAGGAACTAAACCAATCATCCTTGCAAGTTACAAAACAATAAAGAAGCATACGGGGAACATCAAATAGAAAAACGGATCTTAAATACATAAAATGACCGACCTGGTCGTTACATTCTTCCTCTCTTAAAAAAATGTTTGTCCTTGAATGGGTTTAGAATCATATCTTAAATGCCAAAAAGGTGAGTATATTTGCTCCACATATCATGGTCGGTCTCCCAAGTCACCTCAATAATAGGTTGACCTCTCCACTGCGCCTTTACTGACGCGATCTCTTTGCACCTCAGATCCCAAACCTGCCTGCCCAAATGGCCATCGACTCTTCCTCATAAGCTAGATTCTCATCCAATTACACTATGCTGAAGTCCAAAACATGTGACTTATCCTTATGATACTTTCTAAGCATAGAGACATGGAACACCGGATGAACTCCCGAAAAACTAGGAGGCAAAAAAAGTCTGTAAGCAACCTCACCGACTCTCTCCAACACCTCAAAAGGACCAATAAACCTCAGGCTCAACTTGTCCTTCTTCCAATCCTTATCACGCCCTTCATCGACGGAGCTCTAAGAAGAACTATCTCACCCTCCATGAAAGCCACATCACAACCTTCCTATAAGCATAACCTTTCTTCCTGAATTGAGGCATGCGAAGCCTCTCCTGAATTAACTTTACCATCTCCAAAGCATCACGAACCAAGTCTTTTCCCAATAACCTAGCCTCCCTAGGCTCAAACCAACCAATCGGAGAACGACACCGCCTCCCATATAAAGTCCATATGGATCCATCTATATACTAGACCGGCGGGTATTGTTGTAGGCAAACTCCGCTAATGTTAGAACCTGGTCCCACTGGCCTCTGAAATTAATAGTGCATTCCCTCAATATATCCTCAAAGATTTGAATGGTCTGCTCAGACTGCCCATCTGTCCGAGGGTGAAATGCAGGACTCAACTCCACCTACATGCCCAATTCATGTTGAACAACTCTCCAAAAGTGCAAAGTAAACTGGGTGTCGCGGTTAGAGATGATAGAGACAGGTACGCTATGAAAGAGAACAATCTCTCTAATGTAGATTTGAGCCAACCTCTCTGAAGTGTAGGATGTCATAACCGAAATGAACTATGCCAATTTGGTCACTCGATCCACAATGACCCAAATGGCATCAAACTTTCTCAAAGTCCATGGCAACCCTACCACAAAATCCATAGTAATGCACTCCCCACTTTCACTCAGGTATATCAATCTTTTGAAGCAAAAATACAATTTTTGATGTTAATTCTTGACCCGTTGACAATTCAAACACCTAGAAACATGCCCAACAATATCCTTCTTCATCCTCTTCCACCAATAATGTTACTTCAAATCATGTTACATCTTCATAGAACCTAGGTGAATAGAATACCGTGAACTATGAGCCTCCTCAAGAATCAACTCTATCAAGACATCGACATTAGGAACAAAAACTCGACCATGAAGTCTCAATACACCATCATCACCATAGTGACCTCCTTAGCAACACCGTGCTGCACCTTGTCCTTAAGGATAAACAAATGGGGATCATCATACTAACGTGCCTTAATGTGCTCAAATAAGGATGATTGTGAAACAACACAAGCAAAGATTCTACTCGGCTCAGAAATATCCAATCTCACCAATCTATTGCCCAATGACTAAACATCCGCAGCTAATGGCCTCTCCACAACTAGAATAAATGCCAAACTCCATATAGTCTCCACATTCCTACTCAAGGTTTTGGCTACCATATTAGCCTTCCCTGGATGATAAAGAATATTAATATCATAATCCTTCAACAACTCCAACCACCTCCGCTGCCTCAAATTCAAATCATTATGATTAAACAGATTTTGGAGACTCTGATGATCCATATATACCTCACAAAACACGCCACACAAGTAAAGCCTCCAAATCTAGAGTGCATGAACAATAGCTGCTAACTCCAAATCATGTATCAGATAGTTCTTCTCATGGGGATTCAACTAGCGTGACACATAGGCAATTACCCTACAGCCCTACATTAACATACACCCAAGGCCACATGCGAAGTACCACAATAGACCGTATACGACCCCTATCACGAGGGCAATACCAAAATTGGGGTTGTAGTCAAATTACTCTCGAGCTTCTAAAATCCCTCCTCACACTCGTCATACTATCTGAATGGAGCATCATTCTGAAACTTGGTTAATGGAGCATCTGAATGGAGCATCATTTTGAAACATGGTCAATCTTCTTCGGATCTACCTTCATCCCCTCACTAGACACCACGTGGACTAAGAATGCCACTAGATCCAACCAAAACTCACACTTGGAGAACTTAGCATATAACTTCTTCTCCCTCAAAATTTGAAGCACAATCCTCAAATTCTTCTCCTGTTCCTCGCTACTACGGGAATAAACCAAGAAATCATCAATGAACAGAATGATAAATGAATCCAAATAAGGTTGGAATACACTGTTCATCAAATGCATGAAAGCTTCTGGGCATTCTTCAAACCAAAAGGCATTATCAAGAACTTATTAAGCCCATAACGGGTCCTAAAAGTCGTCTTAGGAATATTTGAACCCTTCATCTTCAAGTGATAGTACCTGATCTCAAGCAAATCTTTTTCAAACACCCTAGTACTTTGAAGTTTATCAAACAAGTCATCAGTGTGAGGCATTGAATACTTATTCTTGATGGTAACCCTGTTCAATTGCATGTAGTCAACATACATTTTCATGGAACCATCCTTCTTCTTCACAAATAATACTAGCACACCCCAAAAAACAGTAGGCCAGATGAACCCCTTATCTAGTAACTCCTCTTTCAATTCCTTCTACTCTGCTGGATCCATGCGATACGGGAGAATAGATATGGGCTGAGTACCTGGTGCCAAATCAGTAACAAAATTAATATCCCTATTGGGTGGCCACCCAGTAGGTTTGCTGGAAACACATCTCGAAACTCTCTCACTACGGGGACTGAATCAACCGTAGGAGTATCAGCTTGACATCTCTAACAAAGGCTAAGTACGCCAACCATTCTTTATCAACCATTCGTTGAGACTTCAAAAAAGAAACTACTACGCTAGGAATATGACCCAAAGAACCTTTTCATTCTAACCTTGGCGACCCCGACATAGCCAACGTCATGATCTTAGCGTGATAATCAAGAATAGCATGGTACAGAGATAGCCAATCCATACCCAAAATCACATCAACATCCACCATATTAAGCAACAAAATATCAACCCTAGTCTTATAGCCCTCAATAGTAACCATACAAGAATGGTTGACACAATCTACCATAATAGAGTATCCAATGGTGTAGACACATAACAGGAGTATTCGAAGAATCATGAGACATATCCAACTATGATGCAAAGTAGAATGACACATACAGATAAGTAGAACCTCAATCAAATAATACTGAAGCATCTCTACAATAGACCGAAACAATACATGTAATGACTGCATTTGATGTGACCGCCTCAGTCCAACTAGGGAAATCATAACAACGGGCCTGGCCTCCCCCTCTAAGATGACCTCTACCCGCTTATCCCCCACCAATAGTTGGTTATGCTGGTGGTGTAGCATCTAGAGCGAAAATCATAACCTAGGTACCCTGCTGAGGTACACTCATATGAAACCTAGGAAAATCCTTGATCATGTACCCCAAACCGGCATACTCAAAACAAGCTCTTTATGGACGTGGCTGATGGGATTGAGTCTGCATCGGATGATTGGAATAACCATTGTGAGGACTTTGTGCCGGAGGTGAATTGAAGAATGATTGTACTGTACAAGTGCTCTAAAATCCATAGCTAGCTGGAGCACCACGTAAATCCCGTTTACTGACTGAACTGGTCGACTGACATAGCCTCTACCATGATGACCCTTGCCCTCAGAGTAGACACCACTAAATCCTCCAAAATCAATAGGCTTCTTAACCTCCCTATCCTCTCTCTCCTACAAGCAAATATAATCTAGCCTCATAGCAATCTCCATAGCCAGATGAAAGGTAGTCGTAGTCTCTATCTCCCGTGCAATCCCGAACCTAAGGTTGTAGGTGAGTCCCTCAAAAATCTAGGGACCCTCTGCTTCTTAGTAGAAACTAAAAGAGCTGCATAACGAGATAAGTTCTGTAAACCTCATAGAATACTAGGACACGGTCATGCCCTCTTGGCGTAAGTGCTCAAACTCACTGTGTAACTCGTCCTTGCGAGTCTGTGGGATAAACTCCTCCAAAAATAGAACTGAGCACTGAGACCATGTGAGTGGTGTTGTGCTAGCTAGCCTACTAAACTCATAAGTCTGCACCCTCTGTATGACGGACCTGATAACTGAAAGGTGGTAAAGTCGACCCCATTCAACTCCACTAAACCCAAAGTGCACAAAATACGATGACACTTATCCAAGAAGTTATGTGCATCCTCAGTAGGCCCTCAACTGAAATGGGGAGGATGAGTCTCTGAAACCTTTCCATTCACTTCTGCTTTTCAGTAGACAAGATTGGCCCTATCCTAGGCTGAATTGCAACTACTCGCTACACCAGCAGAATATTTGGGGTCTGATAAACATGAACCAGCTGCTCTAGTGTACGTGTAGCGGGAGTTTGGGCTCCTTCCCCAGCCTGTGAAGTAGCTGGTGCATCCGAAATCAATCATGCTTGAGCCAAGCTCTCAAACATGCTCATAATGTGAGCGAAAGACTCCTGAAGTCCAAGTGTAGCAATAGGCACCTCAGGTGCCTGAGCTGGTCCCACCTGCTTAACATGATCAGGCACATGCTCCTCAGCTGGAGCTACTGGTGGCTACATAATTGCGGCTCTAGCAGAACTTTTAGATGCGGTGCATACCGAACCTCAGCCTCTCACGGATCTAACAGGGGACATTAGTTCCTGTTCAACTGCTCCCGAAGAATATGTCCTCACTATCTATGAGAGAATAGAAGGTAAAGGTTCAAACTTTGGAATAAATAACTCTGCACAATAAAGAATTGAAAGAAGTGAAGTTTCCTAATAACCCGATAGACTCTCGAAGATAAGTACATACATCTCTTTACCGATCCACAAGACTCTACTAAACATGCTCATTACTTGTAGAACATATCAGCCTAGGGCTCTGATACTAACTTGTCACGATCCAAAGTCCCGCCAAAGGTCGTGATGGTACCTAACCTCCAAGACTAAGTAAGCCAACACCCAATAAGGAGATCAAAGCAACAAAATGATATATAATATGTCTAAATAACATAAATAGATTAATTAAGCTCAAATAATAGCTCATATAGTGATACATAATACCAAACTCCCAAAACAAGGTAATACAAAGTCATGAGCCCTAAAAACTGAATAAAATAAGATGTTTCAATAGTTCAATGTCTTCTGAAAGTATAACAACAATATGAAAAGAGGGTAGGGGACACCAATGGTTTGTGACTGTCATGCAACACTACCTTAAATTCTCTCGACCAACAACTCACTTTAGAGGTCCGCTGCGGCCAACACCCAGATCTACACAAAAATCTGTAGAAGCATAGTATGAGTACGGGACAACGTGTACTCAGTAAGTATCAAGACTAACCTCGGTGAAGTAGTGATGATGTTCAAGTCATGTGATACTAATCAAAGAACATGTGCAACGTATATAATAACTTGCAACAAGAATATAACGAGAGTCAATATCATCTACTCGGCAAATCAAGAAATATCAACTCAACATAGGTAAATCAATCTTGACAATCAAATCATCAACAAATAATAGAGGCATATAGTAGCATGTTAGAACTCAATAAAAAAGCATATAAAAATTCATAACAAAGCATCGAGGATTTACTTGTATGCCAATCTTTCATCCTTAAACTCCACTTATCATCACCCACCTCCACATCAGAATCAATCAACATCAGTCAAATTACCATAATCTGTATGTACGCCATCTAGAGAGAAACATGATAGGGCGACCCTAGAGGGATGAATTCGTATCCACACGCTGCACCGCAAAAACCTCGTTCCATAATAATAATAATATCACCATAACCGCACGGCAAAGACCTTGTTCCAGAACAATAACAATATATTCATAACCACACGGCAATGACCTTGTGCCACAATAATAGTATAATCATAACCACACAACAAAGACTTCGTGCCATAACATCATCGTACCATAATATCCGTACGGAAGAGGCCTCGTGCCAACACCAAACCAATTTGCTCAACATATCCATATGTGTCAAATCATAAGAATCCAAGATAACAATTTATCATCAAAGAGACATATGCTCATAATTCATCAATAAGGTGCAAAAGGACATGATAATAATTACGTGTGGATGCATGCTCAAGATGTAAAGCATAACTACGGCTAAATCAATATAGCAATAATTTCAAAAATACCCATCTTGGCTAATTAGGAGAATTACACATGTATCATAGAGAGCACACAATTAAATTAAGGCATAATAGAAGCGAAAAATTTAATCCGATAATATTTCATACATAGCACCCGTATATACACTCGTCACCTTGCGTATACATTGCTTTACACATATCACAATTAGACATATAAAGTCCAATCCTAAGGATTATTCCCTCACAGGAGATTAGGCAAGATACTTACTTTGACAAGCCCAAATCAACCTTCTGAAATAGCCTTTCCCTTAGAAACCATCTCCAACCGGTTCATATCTAGCCAAAAATAACTCAATAATCTCAAACAAAGCTATAGGAACCAATTTCAAACAATAAAGCTTCAATATTTATTCAATTCCTAAAATGTCAACAAAATTCAACTCGTGCCAACATAGTCAAAACCCGAGTCAAGGGGTAGATCCCGACTACCTACAACTCCATGGGTCCAAATATATGTTTAGATTTCAAAACCAAGTCCAAATCAGAGCTCAAAGCCCCAAATTTCACTATTTTAAGTTGTAGAAAAATCCCCCATAGTTTATTCAAAATTCCATGTGTTTGGGTGTTAATAATCAATGTAAATTGTTGAAATAATACCAAAACGTGTAAAAATCACTTACCCCAAAGCTTTGTGTGAAAATCTTCAAGCCAAAATCACCTCTCCTAAGTCTAAGATTCAAAATATGAGAGAATGAGCTAAAATTCCGAAATGCCTCTTAAAACCCAACTACAGTTGTTGCATTTACAACCAGGGGTTCACAACTGTAACACTTGCAAAAGCGACACTGGGCTTGCAGATGCAAACAGAGACCTTGAGTAGCAGACATTGCAAATGCGACCCGGAACCTCGCAAATGTGACCAATCCTTACAAATACGAAACTTCAATCGCAAAAGCGACAACGCAAATGCGACATCAGCTGCAATTTCAATACCTTAATTTTAATTTATAACTTACATAAATAATATTAGATAAGATCATTAATAAATGAATATAATTCATCATATGTGTGTCAATTTTTTGAAAATATTTATCATTTTCAAGAACATAAATTTGTACATAATATTTATATTGTAAATAGAAATATGCTTTGCAATAGGGAATATACTAGAGAAATTTTAGGGGTCACAAAGGGGACTGGTGGTGGAGTGGAGAGGTCCAAGGTAAAGTGAAAGACAAGAAAGCCTCTTATTTGAAGCTTGTGGAGAGTACAGATGAGGAGGAAAAACGGACATATCGGGAGTGTTATAAGAAGGCAAAGAAAGAGCCGGTGTTAGCAGTTACGACGGCCAAGATTGCGGCATTTGGATGTATATACGAGGAACTCGGAGGCAGTAGCGGGGATAAAAAGCTATACCGGTTGGCCAAGGTGAGGGAGAGGAAGGTCCGAGACTTGCACCAAGTGAAGTACATCAAAGACGACGATGGAAAAATATTGATAGACGAGGCACATATTAGACGAAGATGGCAGACATACTTCCATAAATTGTTGAACGAGGAGGGGAATAAAAGCATCATGCTAGGTGAGTTGAAGCACTTCAAGATTCAACGTGATTTTTGGTATTGCAGGCGTATTAAGGTAGAGGAGGTGGAAAGGGCGATTCGCAAGTTGAGCAGGGGCAGAGCAAGGACCAGGCAAAATTGGAGTGGAATTTTAGAAGAACGCGGGCCGAGCAAGCTTGGAGTGTCTTATTGGGCTACTAATGTTATTTTTAAGCCAAAGAAGATACTCGAAGAATGGAGGCGGAGTACGATAGTTCCGTTGTACAAGAACAAGAGCGATATCCAATATTACAATAATTATAGGGGTATAAAGTTGTTGAGTCACACTATGAAGGTTTAGGAGAGGGTGATGGAAGTTAGGGTGAGGAGAACCATGTCTACTTCCGAGAATTAGTTCGGATTCATATTGGGGCGTTCGACGACGAAAGCTATTCATATGGTGAGGAGATTAGTGGAGCAGAATAGGGAGAGGAAGAAAGACTTTCATGGTGTTCATTGACCTTGAAAAAGCGTACGATAAAGTTTCGAGGGAGGTTCTATGGAGGTGCTTGGAGGTTAGCAGCGTTCTAGTAGCGTACACTAGGATGATTAAGGATATGCATGATGGTGCTAAGATTTGGGTGAGGACTGTGAGAGGTGACTTGGATAACTTTCCAGTTGTGATGGGGCTGTACCAACGATCGGCTCTTAGCCATTTTTATTTTCCTTGGCAATTGACGTACTGATGTGGCACATCCAACGGGAGGTGTCATGGTGCATGTTATTTGCTAATGATATAGTGTTGATTGACGAGATGCGAGGTAGGATTAACGAAACGTTGGAGGTTTGGGAACAGACCTTGGATTCTAAAGGTTTTAAGTTGAGCAGGAGCAAAATAAAATACTTAGAGTGCAAATTCAGTGACTTGGACTCTTGAAGAAAACGTGGATGTGAAGCTCGATACTCAAGTTATCCCCAAGAGAGGTAGTTTCAAGTATCTCGGGTCTATTATCAAGGGTAACATGGAGATTCACGAGTATGTCACACATCGTATTGGATAAAATGGAGGCTCACATCCGGTGTTTTATGTGATAAAAGCGTGCCGCCAAGACTTAAGGGTAAATTTTACAAACTGGTGGTTCGACCAACTCTACTGTATGGGACAGAGTGTTAGCCAGTCAAGAACTCCCATGTGCATAAGTTTAAAAGTAGCAGAGATGAGAATGTTGATATGGATGAGTGGGTGTACCGAAGATAAAAGATTAGGAATAAAGTTATTTGGGACAAAGTGATAGTGGCCTTCGTAAAGGACATGATGCGGGAGTCGAGGTAGAGGTAGGCCATGGCTGGTTTGAGAAGAGGTTGAAGTAGGCCAAACAAGTATTGGGGAGAGGTGATTAGGCAGGACATGGTGCTGCTTCACCTTACTGAGGACATGACCCTTGATAGGAGGCTATGGAGGTCGAGGATAAGGGTAGAAAGTTAGTACATAGTTGAGAGTTTCTCCTTCTCTTACTAGTAGTATTTGTAGCATGCATGTACTTTCTTATTATCATATTTATGTTACATCGTGTTGTTTAGTTCGTTTTAGTTATCGTATTTCCCTGTTGTTACTATTTGGTACTACTTAGTCTTTTCTCCCTCCTTTTCTCCTTCTTCCTCTTCTCCTCCTCCTCCTCCTCCTCCTCCTCCTCCTTACCGTATTTAGTCGAGGGCCTATTGAAAACATCCTCTCTACCTTCACTAGGTAGGGATAACATCTCCGTAGATACTACAATCCCCAGATTCTACATGTAGGAATATACTGATTTGTTGTTGTCATTGAATAGAGATATGCTTTTCATGTTATTTATGGATTTTTTAAATTCTTCTCTTTAATATAGGGTACACATGCGTATCCTGAGACTAGTACACTGTAAGTTTATGAGTGACACCCTTTGTACTTGTTTAAGTTTATGATATTAAGATCACCCTAATCTATCACACGGCGAAAGTAGTGAGCTTACCTCCAGTTAGGTGCGTGAAGAGTGAAAACATTAATAGTTCACCTCTGGTTAGGCACTGAATCTTAGAGCTAGCAATATGGGTCGGTTCAATCCAGCCTAGGCCAACCCACGCAAGCTTTGACATTTGAAAGGCTGGGTGGGGCTGGCCCGACCTACCATTTCGATGGGTCTGAAAATGATCGCTCCAGCCTAGCCTTATGTGGGTCGTGCGTCCCAACAGGCCGGACCATTATTTATTAAATTTATTTTTATATTTTTTTATAATTTAAGTTCTAACTTACAAATGCAAAAAAAAAAATATTTACAAGTCAAGAAACATCTTTTTGGACAGAGAGCTTCTGCAAAACTTAATAATTTTAAACATTATTCTAATAGATTACAATAACACAAAAGGAGGATAATATTTCATTAATGAAGTCAAAAATCAAAATAAAATACTTCAAAAAAAAAACTTCCATGGTACTTAAGATATCTTCAACACCAACACATCATCTTCATCATGCATATTTGAATTCGCTTGTGATAAGGTTGTCTTAATATCTTTATATTTACCTATATCTATAAATCATATGTAATGCTAATTAGTTAAACATTAAGAAATAATTAAATTTTATGAACTAATAATATTCAAATTCACATAAAAATTATTATCAATTTGAGTTTAAGAAATAACGTGCAACCAATTTCGAGCATTAACAAATTTTTGAATATTTTCATGATGGATGCAATTTCTATACTAAGTGAGAACACGCTCACCAATGTTGAATAGTTATTCAAATAGTACGGTAATAATAGAAATACTCAGTACATTACTTGTCATTATTGAAAGATCAGGATAATTTTCAAAATGACCCTTCTAATACAAGACAACATCCATCTCTTAAAACTTCTCAAGATCAAGTTTTGGTTCATGCAAGTAAACTCATCTATTTAGAATTAAACTTGAATAACACGATAGTTGCATGTGAGAGATGAAATTGAAAGCAAGAAAAAGCGAACCTTCCTTTTAAAGTTTAAAAAATTTAGGATTTTATTATTTACTTATTTCACAATGTTATTTAACATAACTTTGTATTTTTAATTTTAAATTGTAAGAGTCTGGTGTTGGAAATTTGTAATATGATAAGCTTAGTAGATTGAGTGTGGCTATTCTTCTTGTTAGTTTTAATTTCCTATTTTCTTTTAATTTTTATATTTTTATTAAATATTCTTTTTTTATCACACGAGCTGATCTAACCTAGCCTCGTTCAAGCTTCATTGGCTCCAAGCTTACTTGGCCGGGCTAAAAAAGGTCTCATTCTTAGATGAACTCCAAAATCTAAGCTCAACACTATCAAAATCATGGGCCAAGCTGGGCCAATCTAGCAGGCGAAGCTCATATAGCGGCTCTATTGAATCTACTAAAGTTTACATTTGATGTTTTATGTATTGACATTTTTTCGTTCCTATACTATAATTCAAAATTATTCACCAAAGCTCTCTAGAGTTTATTATTTACCTGCTATAACGATATATAGTTTAAAATTCAAATACATTCCCCTTAAAAAACTCCTAATTGTTAAATACTACCTTAATTACCACGCTTCTTCCCAGCCCCAAAACCAATACTACTAATGCAGCTACAGACCCATCCAGAAATGTACAAGGTACATTTTTTTTGATAGTATACAAGGTACATTGATTCCTTCGAATTCATCCCCAACTCTGAACGAATTTGTTTTCTTTTCTAAGTAAAAATCCTATATCAATTATAGGTGAAAATTGCACGGGGCGCCCTATTTGGTCGCCCCCATTTAACCTATACTTATTTTTTAAAAAAGTTTTAATTTGTACCCAGTTTTTAAACAACTGCAGCCCCTTTCTCCTCCTCCTCCTTCGTTTTCTTCTTCTTCTTCTATTAACAACTAAAAGACACTATGATTAATTCTCTAATACTACCACCATTCCATATGTTTGACCAATTAGGCTCAAACTTCCCAGCCTTACAAATTTATCGTCGAGAAGGATACTGCTAGCTTGAACATCTCTTCAACCAGAAAATACAGAATATAAATGTAGAACTTTACAATAACTTGAACTTAATAATGGTTCTGTTACCGACAAAAATCGTGTATATCATCATTGAGGAGAAAATCAAGAATGCGAAAAAGTGAAAGAAACAAATACCTATGGAAAAGGGGAGGATTACACTCATGGTGTAAATAGGCTAAACTTCAGCTCTAGAGCTGAAGTTTGCCAGTTACAAACAAAAACTTCAGCTCTAGAGCTGAAGTTCGACAGTTAGAAAACAAAAACTTCAGCTCTAAAGCTGAAGTTCGCCAGTTACAAAACAAAAATTTCAGCTCTAGAGCTGAAGTTGGCCAGTTACAAACAAAAACTTCAGCTATAGAGCAGAACTTCAGGCCCGGCTACTAGAATGCTGAAGTTTTGCGTGATTGCTTTTGCTACTTCAGACCCATATGCTGAAGTTTTGCGAAAAAACGGGTACGCTTGCAATTTTTTTTGCAAAGCGGGCACAAGTTAAAACGTGACACAAAAAGCGGGTATAGATGCAAATGCCCCCAATTATAGCCCGCACATATATTTTCACCTCAAAGAGATTTACCTAGAAAAAAAAAATCCTCCGATGCACCACCACACTTGGTGATAATCTATTTCCCTCACCTACCTCAACTCACCAAGTCGATTCCTCTTAATTCACCCCTAACTTCTACTCAACTTTCTCTTGCAGCTCAAATTCCCTTTCCTTAACCTTCATTTACGATTATGACGACCTCGTCATCGATGTCCGCCTCCATCATGCCAAAACTTCTCTTCGATTGCCTCAACCTATCCAAGAAAGACCTCTTCGATTTCAATCAGTTTCTTGTGGGAGTCAACCGTGACCGTCAAACCTCCGATCCTAGACCTCCGAATATTATACTAACTTATTTATAACTTCATACAACGTTCATACAAATTTAATATAATTATAATAATATAAAAATTAAATATAATTTTATACAAAGTTACATACAATTTTAATATATCTTCAAACGTGTTTTAAGTTACAGTTTGTCTGTCATGCTTCAGACAATATATTACAACTTTCATTTAGTTTACATACGAATTATATACAAAATATATTTGTATGTAATTTGTATTGGTTTGTATGTATTTTATATATAATGTGTTCTTCTTCTTTCTTTTATTTTCATGCTCCCAGAACCATCAACTTCGAGACTGAAAGATGAAATCTCTTATTTTACATGCTCCCCCAAACTTTCTCAACTCTACCAAACCTACTCACCCTAATAAGAATTTTAAGCAACATCTTATATGTATGCCTATGATCTAGTTTCCTGATTGTTTCGTTCCATTGTTGAGATCAGCCTGCGTACCAAGTTAACTTCAATAAGATTGCATTGTAACTTCAACAATCAAACGTTGCCCTCTTCCAATTATCGTACGTTAAATTTCATACAACTATTCATACATTTTAAAACTTGTTCATAATGTATTTGCAACTTTCATAAATATTCATACAAAAGAAAATATAACTTCAACAGAATACAATTTAAATACAACATTCATACAAATTACTTCATAACAACTATAATACAATTTTAATACAATTTTGTATGTATTTTGTATATATGTCTTGTATTCTTATTTCTCTTTGAGTTTCAATTTGAATATTCGGCCAAATCAACTCTAATCTTCATAAAATATCCTCCAAATTGAGATATAAACTCCAAAGGATATTTCCAATCTTTTGCAAACACTCAATTAAAATATTTAAAAAACTCAAACATGAATTCAAAGCTTAAGGCTATCAATGGTGGAGAGCTAAACAACCTCATTTTATAAATTGGAAATTTCGATTCGAACAACTATCCAACAGGAAAGGATAAGTTAATACTCCATACTAAAGGAATGAAATCCATTGTTCAATTCCTTCAAGAAGATAGAAGATAAAGATGAGAAAAGAGAAGAGAAGCCGAGAAGATTGAAGGAAGAAAAATAGGGCAGAAGAAAGAATACACAGAGAGAGAGAGAGCGCAACAAAAAGAGAAGGAAAAATTGATGAAGTATCAATTATTACCCATTTAATTACCTATGATTAAGGGATACTCATTTATAATTAATTAGTATTTAGTTGGTAATTTGTATATAAATTGTAATTAAGTTAAAAACCTCAATAGTGAGGGTAGACAAGTTTCAAAATTAGTATAAAAGTAAAAATTCCTTATGTATTTAGACGATTTTGGGATTACACTGGACTTTGGATGCCCAAAACTATTCCTAAAAGTGAAAACAATTGTTTTTATCGATAAATCTCTTTGAAACGATCATTTGACGTAGGCTTTGTCCAACGTATCAAGCCTTGGACTCACCCTGATTTGTTATTCTTGTTCACTTGTTTTTGGTCGATTAGGTAAGGGTACCAACTTCTTTCTTCCCCCAACCTAATTAGGACAGGAAAATATACTTTTAGGAATAGCATATTTGGCCAAATTTCTCTAAGGTCAAAAGTTTTTTTAAAATATATTTTCTTTAAAAGTTGAGATATCTGACCAAGATTTAATGAGGATTTATTTTTTAGTAGAAGCATAAACTGTTTTTGGAACGCAGAAAAAATTAGCTTCTCCCCAAAAACGAAGCAAAATATGTTTTAAATATTTCTCTCGGAAAATATTCTTAACAAAAAATTATAATATTTAGTATATTCAAATAGAATTCTCCTAATATATAAGTAATACTTTTTCATTTTTAGGATGAGTTTTTTAATATATGGTGACTTTTGGGGTGAACAATTTTTTATTTGTTATATTTAAACCATATAAAACTAAAAAAAATTAATTATAATCTT
The DNA here is from genome assembly GCF_001879085.1 of Nicotiana attenuata. Classification (NCBI taxonomy): domain Eukaryota; kingdom Viridiplantae; phylum Streptophyta; class Magnoliopsida; order Solanales; family Solanaceae; genus Nicotiana; species Nicotiana attenuata. The sequence continues at coordinate 762,307 of NW_017670396.1, forward strand.
TCATAATAAATATTTGAAATTATTTATCTACCTCAATAATATTAATTATAAAGTAAATCTTTTTTTGTTCTTATTCATAATTTGACACTTAAGTTGATTTACAGGTCTGGCTATTAATTTGCGACTAAAGAAGGATCGGTTGACAGCTAGCAGAAATTCTATAGTTTGCCATTGTATGGTTTTGGTGGTCCTTTTATTGTTTGAAGTAAGGTTGTCCAATGGGACGGGTCAGTTCTAAATAATCGAGATGAGACGAAACGGGACGACATTTAACTGGGATCGTGGCGAGACGGGCCTAAACGGAATGGGATAAATGGGACGAAACGGTAGGCCCATCCCATCCCACTAACAAATGAGATGGGACGGGATGGTTCGTGGGCCCTAAGTAGGCCTTTTTAAGTAAAAATTAATTATTTACGCATTAAATTTGGCAAAGACTAATGTTTAATAGATAACAACGACTATTTTTTTAAAGTTGACAATGACTAAGTTTTTAAAGTTTGCAACGACTAGTTTTTTGACTTATTTAATAAAATTAAAACTTAATAAATTATAAAGAAACTAAATAAACAATTTTAAAATATTAAAATAAAAGATTTGTAACAAAATATTTTAGCAATTATAATAGACTTGTAATTTATTTAATATAATTTCAAGCCATAGAGTAACTAAACAATAGTGTAAGACAATTCATAAAAAAATAATTCAAGGCTTAACGGGCTGGCGGGACGGGATGGGATAAGACTGGATAACGGGACAGGATAAACGGGACGAAATGGGCAACCCATCCCATCTCGTGTCCCGTTGAATATGGGGCCATCCTGTTTAGAACTAAGTGGGCCGGATTAGGACTGGGATGGGTCGGACCAACCCATCCGTGGTACAGCCATAGTCCGGAGGCAGGGATATTGAAGTCTCGTCCTCCAACAAGTTGAGTTTATCTAGGAAAAAAAAAAGTTGAGTTTATGTATGTTTTTGGGCACTCAAGGGGGAGATATTTGAAATCTCGCCCTACAACAAGTGGAGATCTTAATTTCTTCTGTTTAATTTGATCTACTTCGGTCAGATCGATTTCCTTTTAGACTTCGTTCCTTCTTATATATTGTTTAAATTTTTAAAAAATTTATAAAAAAAATATTACTACTAGTATTAACCATAATATATCTGACTAAAATATCTTAGCTCTTCCAACTGATTAATTAATTATTATATGCTTTCTTGAAGTAGTACGGTGGTCCAAGGTAAAGTGGAAGAGAAGAAGGCGGCGTACATAAAGTTAGTAGGGAGCACATGCGAGGTAGAGAGGAGTGCGAAGAGAGAGAGGTATAAAGTAGCTAGGAAGGAGGCGAAAATGATGGTCACGGAGGCTAAGACTGCCGCTTTTGGTCGTCTGTACGAGGAACTAGGGGCCAAAGGTGGGGAGAAGAGATTATTCCAACTGGCCAAGGCGAGAGAGAGGAAGGCTCGAGATCTGGACCAAGTGAGGTGCATCAAAGACGAGGAAAGTAGAGTATTGATGGGAGAGACCTAGATTAAGCTGAGATGGCAGACTTACTTTTATAAACTTTTGAATGAAGAAGGGGATCGTGATATTGTGCTAGGCGAGTTGGGGCATTCGGACAGTCACCGTGGTTTTGGGTATTGTAGGCGCATCAAGGTTGAGGAGGCCGTGGGGGCTATGCGTAAGATGAGCAGGGGCAGAGCTACCGGGCCTAATGAGATTCCGGTAGAATTTTGAAGGTGTGTGGGTAGAGCAGGTTTGGAGTGGCTGACTGGGTTCTTTAATGTTATTTTCAGGACGGAGAGGATGTCGAATGAGTGGAGGTGGAGTACGGTAGTTCCGTTGTACAAGAACAAAGGTGACATCTAGAGTTGCAACAACTATAGGGGTATCAAATTACTGAGTCATACCATGAAAGTTTGGGAGCGGGTAGTAGAAGCGAGGTTGAGAAGGACTGTGTCCATATCAGACAACCAGTTCGGGTTCATGCCGAGACATTATACTACGGAAGCTATCCACCTTATTAGGAGGTTGGTGGAATAATACATGGATAGGAAGAATGATCTGCATATGGTGTTTATTGATATGGAGAAAGCATATGACAAGGTTCCTAGAGAGGTTCTTTGGAGATGCCTAGAGGCTAAAGGTGTGTCGGTTGCTTACATTAGGGCGATTAAGGACATGTATGATGGAGCTAAGACTCGGTTTGAGACAATGGGACACGACTCTGAGCATTTTCCGGTTGTTATAGGGTTACACCAAGGATCTGTGCTCATCCCATTCTTGTTTGCCCTGGTGATGGACGCACTGACACACCATATTCAACGAGAGGTGCCATGGTGTATGTTATTCGCTGATGATATAATTCTGATTAACGAGATGCCGAGTGGCATTAATGAGAGGCTGGAGGTTTGGAGATAGTCCCTTGAGTCTAAGGGTTTCAAGTTGAGTATGACGAAGACGGAATATCTTAAGTGCAAGTTCAGTGCCGAGCCGAGGGAAGCGGGCATGGACGTGAGGCTTGGATCGCAGATCATTTCCAAGAGAGGCAGTTTCAAGTACCTTGGGTTGGTTATCCAGGGGGATGGGGAGATCGACAAGGATGTCACACACCGTATAGGGGTGGGGTGGATGAAATGGAGGTTAGCATCTAGAGTCATGTGTGACAAGAAAGTGCCACCGCTAATCAAAGGTAAGTTTTATAGAGCGGTTGTTAGACCAGCCATGCTGTATGTGGCTGAGTGTTGGCCAGTTAAGAACTCACATATCCAGTAGATAAAAGTTGCAGAAATGAGGATGTTGAGGTTTGTGCGGGCACATTAGGATGGATAAAATTAGGAATGAAGATATTCGAGAGAAGGTGGCGTGGCTCCCATGGATGACAAGATGCGGGAAGCGAGGCTCAGATGGTTCAGGCACGTACAGAGGAGAAGCTTGGATGCCCCTGTTGATACCCACTTTTTCCCTAAGTATTTTTATGTACTCAAAATATCCTCAAAATAGCATATACATGCATATATAAGCATTCCCAAGAGTTTTGGTATTTTTCCTTATTTTAAATTAATTTATTGTCTATTTTAACAGTACAAAATCCAATAATTATTCCCAAAATTATCATTTTTTGTGAATAACTTATTTTATTCTCATATTTACACCAAATATAATTAAGGTAATTTTTTGTATATTATTACAAATTTGTTTGGTATTTTTAAAGCTAAATTGCATGTAATTGCAATTATAGCTCATCTTGTGACTTTTGACATTTTACGTTTATATAATTAGTCCCAGCATTTTTTTAATTAATATTTATATAATACTTATTTATCCAGTACATTTAATTTGTTTTTAAAATCAGTATTACCATTTTTATAAAATTAAAAGGGGAAAATTGGCTATTTACAATTTGGCCTTATTGCATTTCAATTTTAGCCTATTTGGCACTCCATCTCAGCCCCAATTTAAAAACCCAATTACCCAGCCCAATTAATACGTCTACCCGACCCATACCCTTTCTATCATACCCAAACTCGTTCCCCATTTAACCCGTTTAATCCTAGCCGTTGATCCTTTAGATCAACGGCTCTCCTCTTCCCTTTCCTTTTTTAATTCAAAAGACCCTAAAACCCTACCTCATTTTTTCTCGACCGCCGCCTCTGAATCCTCTCCTCTCTCAACTTACCCTAAACCCTAGCCGCCGCCTCTCCTCGAAACCCTAATCTATGGCTTCTCAGGCTCATTGGAGGCCTATACTAGCCTCTCATGGCTTCTGTGTGCTCGCTTCTAAAGGTCCAATGACCAGATCTTGAAGGGTTCCGACCAAGCCTTTGTTCGATGACTGTTCTCCGGTCGTCTTCAACCTTTGTACGGCCAGTCGTGGCTATTCGAGTTCGATCTTCGACTTCTCTGCTCAGATCAATGGATTCCAAAGCCTATCTCGTCACCTAGGTTTCTTACGGAACCCTAGTCTCTAAGGTTCCTTCGATTTACTTTAGATCTGTCCTGGATCTATGTGTGTGTGAACCTTCTATGCGTTTTTCTTGAAGATTCTTAATTTTTGCTTTCAGAAATTCTTTATTCTTCAACTAGGGTTTCATGTCAAGTTATTTCAAATCTCTTCTCTGATTCCCGACATGTTTTACTGTGTTTTGTTTGTGTTATATTAGCATGTTGAAACCCTAATTTTCTTGGGGATTTTGTTTGAGTGTCTTGGTCTGTTTGTTAATGGTCGCTTGATTTGCCTTATTTTTATCTGAGTTAGCATGTTGAAAACCCTAATTTTGGGCTTATCCGAGGTTCTGAACCTGTTTATTTGTTTATCTGCTTATCTCCTCTAAATTCGATTGATTTTTGAAAACCCTAGCCTCTTTGGGGATTATTCAATTTCTTTGAAGTTGTTTGTGCAACTCGTCAGTTGAAATTGCAGTATGCTTCAATTCTCTTGACTATTTTGGTTCTGAGTTCTTTGCATGCTTCTGATCTTCTTCTTTATTGTTAAAACACTGAAACTTGACCATCATGCTTCGAATGTCTTCTTTTGGTTACTACTATATGCTGTTATTTTGCCATAACTTGGCTTCACGTGTCTATTACTTGTGCATTCATTTATATATACTGAGTTCCTTCTGTGATTGATTCTCAAAACTTGTGATCAATTTTCAAAACTTTTCCTTTGTGAAATGCTGATTTTTACTCGCCTGTTAAGGAGTAATTGATTCTTTTCCTTGATTGGCCTCCCTGAATCTTTCCAAAAATAATTTCAAACCTTGTACTTAGACTTAATTGCCCATTGTATTACCTTACTGCTTCTCTTATGGCAACAGTCATTCTATTTACAAGGCTTATTCTCCCTTTCCTTATTTAAATCCTGTTAGTATCCGTTTGAATAAGAATCCCCTAATTAAAGGAGAGTCTTATACTAATTTGATTCTGATTTGTGACCATGCCATATTTGTGATAGACTTGTACTTGTTACCTTATTTCTCTACACGTTTTCAAAGCTATAAATACTCTCCTCCCTTTTCTTTGAACACACACGAACACAGAACACCATCTGAGTTCACAATTCAATTTCACTCAAAACTCTCTCTTTTGATACTTGTGCTGCCGTGGACTGTGTTTATTTTACTTTCTTCTGCACTTCTTTTGCTTCTCTACTGGTATGTCTCAGTTAGTTTACATGCCTCAACAACAATGTGTTTAATTCTGCCTATTTCCTTTAGTTGATATTTGTTCCCCTCTCCTTTATATTTCTGTATTTAAGTTATGTGTGTAATCAATAATTTGTCATGAATTGATACTCTGTGAATCCCCTTTACCCTTTTACCCCTTTGTATGTAAGTTTATTGTTCAGGGCATAGCAGCACCCCAATATTGCTGTTTATGATCCTGAACTGGGTTCATTGAACTCCTTAACTCAATCAATTCCCACTTCCCATTCTCCCCATTATGTGCTTGAGCCTTGACTTAGGTCTGATAGTGTCCTAATCACTATCCAGACCTTTGTCTGACCATCAAAAGGTTTGCTCCTAACTTGTTCATCTGGCAAGTGGTCAGGGGTGTGCCAGCCTACCTTATGGCTAGGTATGACCACCACTTGTCATGGCCCCTTAATTCCCTTTCACTTTGCACTTACTCCTAGCTATAAGTTCTGCCCCTCTCTTGCAAGCCATGCTTTGGGACCCCTGAGCTCCCTCTGAACTTGGATGCCTGAGGGCTGGCTATTCCACACTGCACCATCCTGTTCATAATGGCATCCTGGGTGTAAGCAATGCCTGGAATCCCTGAGGTTCCTTGAAACTTTGAAACAACCTGGATAATGAGAAGGCTTTGGAGATCTGGACCCCGGAGTTGGTTAAATACATATTATTGGACATTAAGATTGAATTAGGCTGCTAGGATCTAGATGTTAGTTTTTGATGTATTTCTATTATTTCAGTTGATTCATTGGGTTGTAATAATTTGTATAGAACTCGGGGAATCTAGTAAAAGGGTGTGGGAGGGGTTTTACTTTCTTGCATCAATAAAGGGTAGATATCATGACTTTAGGACTTTAATTTTTCTACTAGAAATATTGCACATAAGATGGTTCGATGTTTCTGATTCAAGTCACCTAGATACCATGCCTATAGGGTTTAACGTTTAATTATGATATAAGTCATCTAGAAATCCTGCCTATAGGACCTTAACGTTCATGTAATCAGTGCATATAGAAATCATCCCTATAGGGAATGCATATGCATTAGGCAAACTGTAGGGTAATTAAATAATTACCTCTTCTTACCAGTTCTTAACAGACTTTTTAAAATCAGATATAGATATCATAGGATTCCGCATCAAGTTCGTCCGATTCTTCTTAAGCAATAACAATCTGTTAACTGGTCTCTAATGTCTTAATGTTTTCAGCCTCAATCTTTTGACAAAACTCTTTTGAATCAGTATACATTTGAGTTCTTCAAATCAGCACCTCTTCTGAAATGGTTTCTTTCTAAAATTCTGCCTAAACATTTTCCAACTAAGTTTTGGTCTTCCTGAAATTGTCTTTAAAACAGTTCTGCAGTTTACTCTTTCCTTAAGTATTTCTGACTCTGGAACTCCTTTTATGGTTTATACTCATGATTCTCTTAAAACTTATTTCTAAACTGACTGCAGTCTGTACTTTCCGGCATTAGACTACTTTTCTAGAACCAGTACTTTCTAAATCACTCGCTTAAAATACCTTAAGTTCTGACAATTGGATCCAAGTTGCCTAATGTGNGGTTCATCTAAACAAAACCGTTTTCTACTTATGTTATATTTACTAAATCATGCATAATTATTGTTCGAATTGCTACTGTTTAGCGACGCTACCCCAACGATGCGCAATGCCGGAAGCCACGGGAAGACGAACTAACCTTCCCCCTTTTTTACAAAACTCACGATTTTTCTTTGGATGCAGGCGCTCAGGTCGCAAAATCATTAGATATGCACTCATACTTTTTCAGGAATACAACTTCTCAGAATCATCACCTATTTGCAAGTGCGATCCGCACACGGCATCCCCTGCAGCCAAAACCACACAACCAGTTATCGGCCGNGCAAAAGGCGACGTTATCGGCCGTCATCTATCAGCTAAGAGATTTTATTACAATTCGCCTGTTATTTTCTCGCATTGCATAAGGCTACCTTTCTGCCTTCCGAGACTAAGCGTTGTCTCCATATGCATTTCCTGCATTGCATAAGGCTACCTTTCTGCCTTTTGAGACTAAGCGTTGTCTCCATCTGCATTTCTTGCATTCCATAAGGCTACCTTTCTGCCTAAGCGTTGTCTCCATCTGCATTTCTTGCATTGCATAAGGCTACCTTTCTGCCTTCCGAGACTAAGCGTTGTCTCCATCTGCATTCCTGCATTGCATAAGGCTACCTTTCTGCCTTCCGAGACTAAGCGTTGTCTCCATCTGTATTCCTGCATTGCATAACGCTACCTTTCTGCCTTCCGAGACTAAGCGTTGTCTCCATCTGATTCCGCCTTCCGAGGTTAAGCTCTACCTCCACCTGCATGGCTGAAATACCGCCACTTTATCTTTCTTGCATGGCTGAAATATCGCCACCTCACGTCTTGCAATCGGCTGAAATATCGCCAAACTTTACTTAAATTTCTGTCGGCTGAAATATCGCCATTTTACTTTTTACATCGGCTGAAATATCACCATTTTATTTCATATAGGCTGAAATATCGCCAAACTTTATTTCAATCTTCTGTCGGCTAAAACATCGCCAGTTTTATTTTCACATCGGCTGAAACATCGCCTGTTTTGTTTAAATCTTCTGTCGGCTGAAACATCGCCATTTACGTTTTTGCATCGGCTGAAATACCGCCAAACCTTGCATTTCATGGGCTGGAATATCGCCAAATTGTCCAAAGGTGTCATTGTTCGGAGGCATCATCTTCATAGCCCGAGAACACCATGCCATGGCCAGAGGACCCCACTTTATATCTTGCACATCATTATTCAAAGGTATCATGGTTCGGAGGCACCATCATCATGGCCCGAGAACGTCATTTCATAGCCTGCGAATCCTTTAATTTTGCGCTTCATGGCCCAGGACATCATGGTCCGAGGACGTCATCCTAACCGTCCGAGGACAACATTCATGGTCCGACGGGAACTTGCATCATGTTTTAGTGTATGCACAATATACACCTATATTGCTCACTTGCAGGTACACCGGCTAACAATGGCCGTCTCAGCAGGAGCGGTTCCGCTCCGGTTCTCACAGCTGATCAGCTTCGCAAATACCTCTTGCCTCTCCAAAAGCATCGCGTACGTCCTTTCGAATCTCCATCGGCATGTTCCGTCAATGGTTCCTGAACTACATACGTCCTGATTCCTGTAAAACCAGGGATATGTAGGCAGCTCAGAAACCAGAGCTCAGTCAAATTCTTTGAAAATCGCCACTTTCGGTCAAAATTGGCCATCATATCTTTACCCGACAAATCTTTCATCCTTCCCGGGTAAAGAGGGGCAGCTGTTGATACCCAATTTTTCCCTAAGTATTTTTATGTACTCAAAATATCCTCAAAATAGCATATACATGCATATATAAGCATTCCCAAGAGTTTCGGTATTTTTCCTTATTTTAAATCAATTTATTGTCTATTTTAACAGTACAAAATCCAATAATTATTCCCAAAATTCTCATTTTTTGTGAATAACTTATTTTATTCTCATATTTACACCAAATATAATTAAGGTACTTTTTTGTATATAGTTACAAATTTGTTTGGTATTTTTAAAGCTAAATTGCATGTAATTGCAATTATAACCCATCTTGTGATTTATGACATTTTACGTTTATATAATTAGTCCCAGCATTTTTTTAATTAATATTTATATAATACTTATTTATCCAGTACGTTTAATTTGTTTTTAAAATCAGTATTACCACTTTTATAAAATTAAAAGGGGAAAATTGGCTATTTACAATTTGGCCTTATTGCATTTCAATTTTAGCCTATTTGGCACTCCATCTCAACCCCAATTTAAAAACCCAATTACCCAGCCCAATTAACACGTCTACCCGACCCATACCCTTTCTATCATACCCAAACCCATTCCCCATTTAACCCGTTTAATCCTAGCCACTGATCCGGCTCTCCTCTTCCCTTTCCTTTTTTAATTCAAAAGACCCTAAAACCCTACCTCATTTTTTTTTTCTCGACCGCCGCCTCTGAATCCTCTCCTCTCTCAACTTACCCCAAACCCTAGCCGCCGCCTCTCCTCGAAACCCTAATCTATGGCTTCTCAGGCTCATCGGAGGCCTATACTAGCCTCTCATGGCTTCTGTGTGCTTGCTTCTAAAGGTCCAATGACCAGATCTTGAAGGGTTCCGACCAAGCCTTTGTTCGATGACTGTTCTCCGATCGTCTTCAACCTTTGTCCGGCCAGTCGTGGCTATTCGAGTTCGATCTTCGACTTCTCTGCTCAGGTCAATGGTTTCCAAAGCCTATCTCCTCACCTGTGTTTCTTACGGAACCCAAATCTCTAAGGTTCCTTCGATTTACTTTAGATCTGTCCTGGATCTATATGTGTGTGAACCTTCTATGCATTTTTATTGAAGATTCTTAATTTTTGCTTTCAGAAATTCTTTATTCTTCAACTAGGGTTTCATGTCAAGTTATTTCAAATCTCTTCTCTAATTCTCGACATGTTTTACTGTGTTTTGTTTGTGTTATATTAGCATGTTGAAAACCCTAACTTTCTTGGGGATTTTGTTTGAGTTTCTTGGTCTGTTTGTTAATGGTCGCTTGATTTGCCTTATTTTTATCTGAGTTAGCATGTTGAAAACCCTAATTTTGGGCTTATCCGAGGTTCTGAACCTGTTTATTTGTTTATCTGCCTATCTTCTCTAAATTCGATCGATTTTTGAAAACCCTAGTCTCTTTGGGGATTATTCAATTTCTTTGAAGTTGTTTGTGCAACTCGTCAGTTGAAATTGCAGTATGCTTCAATTCTCTTGACAATTTTGGTTCTGAGTTCTTTGCATGCTTCTGATCTTGTTCTTTATTGTTAAAACACTGAAACTTGACCGTCATGCTTCGAATGTCTTCTTTTGGTTACTACTATATGCTGTTATTTTGACATAACTTGGCTTCACGTGTCTATTACTTGTGCATTCATTTATATATACTGAGTTCCTTCTGTGATTGATTCTCAAAACTTGTGATCAATTTTCAAAACTTTTCCTTTGTAAAATGCTGATTTTTACTCGCCTGTTAAGGAGTAATTGATTCTTTTCCTTGATTGGCCTCCCTGAATCTTTCCAAAAATAATTTCAAACCTTGTACTTAGACTTAATTGCCCATTGTATTACCTTACTGCTTCTCTTATGGCAACAGCCATTCTGTTTACAAGGCTTATTCTCCCTTTCCTTATTTAAATCCTGTTAGTATCAGTTTGAATAAGAATCCCCTGATTAAAGGAGGGTCTTATACTATTTTGATTCTGATTTGTGACCATGCCATATTTGTGATAGACTTGTACTTGTCACCTTGTTTCTCTACACGTTTTCAAAGCTATAAATACTCTCCTCCCTTTTCTTTGAACACACACGAACACAGAATACCATCTGAGTTCACAATTCCCTTTCACTCTCTCTTTCTGATATTCACACTACCGTGGACTTTGCTCGCTTTCTTCTGCATTCTTTACTTCTATACCGGTATGTTTCAATTAGTTTATACGCCCCAAGAACAATGTGTTTAATTACGTCCACATGTTTTCTAGCATATTATAATGTGTTCTCCCTTCTCTTATAGTCCAGTATTTAAATAATCTGTGCAGTTGTTTGTTTGTTGTGAATATGATGCTTTATGAATTCTCTTACCCCTTTTACCCGATTGTTTGTGAGTTTATTGTTCAGGGCGTAGCAGCACCCCAATATTGCTATCTATGATCCTGAACTGGGTTCATTGAACTCCTCAACTCAATCTATTCCCACTTCCCATTCTCCCCATTATGTGCTTGAGCCTTGACTTAGGTCTGATAGTGTCCTAATCACTATCCAGACCTTTGTCTGACCATCAAAAGGTCTGCTCCTAACTAGTTCATCTAGCAAGTGGTCAGGGGTGTACCAGCCTACTATTGGCTAGGTATGACCACCACTTGTCATGGCCCCTTGATTCCCTTTCACTTTGCACTTACTCCTAGCTATAAGTTCTGCCCCTCTCTTGCAAGCCATGCTTTGGGACCCCTGAGCTCCCTCTGAACTTGGATGCCTGAGGGCTGGCTATTCCACACTGCATTATCCTGTTCATAATGGCATCCTGATTGTAAGCAATGCCTGGAATCTCTGAGGTTCCTTGAAACCTTGAAACACCCTGGATAATGAGAAGGCTTTGGAGATCTGGACCCCGGAGTTGGTTAAATACATATTATTGGACATTAAGATTGAATTAGGCTGCTTGGATCTAGCTGTTAGTTTTTGATGTATTTTTATTATTTCAGTTGATTCATTGGGTTGTAATAACTTGTATAGAACTCGGGGAATCTAGTAAAAGGGTGTGGGAGGGGTTTTACTTTCTTGCATCAATAAAGGGTAGATATCATGACTTTAGGACTTTAATTTTTTCACTAGAAATACTGTACATAAGATGGTTTGATGTTTCTGATTCAAGTCACCTAGATACCATGCCTATAGGGTTTAACGTCTAATTATGATATAAGTCATCTAGAAATCCTGCCTATAGGACCTTAACGTTCATGTAATAAGTGCATATAGAAATCATGCCTATAGGGAATGCATATGCATTAGGCAAACTGTAGGGTAATTAAATAATCACCTCTTCTTACCAGTTCTTAACAGACTTCTTAAAATCAGATATAGATATCATAAGATTCCGCATCAAGTTCGTCCGATTCTTCTTGAGCAATAACAATCTGTTAACTGGTCTCTAATGTCTTAATGTTTTCAGCCTCAATCTTTTGACAAAAACTCTTTTGAATCAGTATACATTTGAGTTCTTCAAATCATCACCTCTTCTGAAATGGTTTCTTTCTATAATTCTGCCTAAACATTTTCCAACTAAGTTTTGGACTTCCTGAAATTGTCTTTAAAACAGTTCTGCAGTTTACTCTTTCCTTAAGTATTTCTTACTCTGGAACTCCTTTTATGGTTTATATTCATGATTCTCTTAAAACTTATTTCTAAACTGACTGCAGTCTGTACTTTCCAGCGTTAGACTACTTTTCTAGAACCAGTACTTTCTAAATCACTCGCTTAAAATACCTTAAGTTCTGACAATTGGATCAAAGTTGCCTAATGTGGGCTTCCTGTCTAAACGTATGTATCGAACCAGTCCGCTCGCTGCTTAATTTTTAATTTTAAAGACCAAACCAGTATGTGTAAAGGCATGCTAAACTATATGTTATCTGACTTACGAGGTTTATGTGAGTCTTACCTGTTTTTCTGTTCATTCCCCCTACTTGTTACTTGTTTTTGAATGTCGATTAGAATTTTTGTCCTTTAAACTCCATAAAGGCCCCCATCCCTTTCTTCCCCTTTTATGATTAGAAGTCCAAATGCCCCGAGACTGATAGCTTGGGATGGGTAATAGCATGCAATAGGCAAAAGATACCATTCCGCGCTCCAATACCTTAACGGGGTGGGAAAGGGTAGACATGGAGATGATGATTACACGATAACACTATGCGTATAATTGAGTACCGGTGTTGTGCGAATGATCCATGTAATATATAAACCTAGGACCCCCCTCCCTCTTTATTAGTTTAACAATTTTCTGAATTTTAAAAAGCTGTTGCACTTTCGACTTCTGTTTTTCACATAATTTTCAGATTGTTCGCACTAAGTACTTGACTTCTTCCTACTTGCACTTTTAACTAAACTGCTCCTTCCTTAAAATTCAGCACTTTTTTTTAACCTTTTGTGCTCCTTATTTGTAATAGTTTTCTCGTATTTGCAATGCTTGCTTGTTTACTTGTTTGTTTGCATTAAAAGTCACAATTGTAGCATGGCCGGGAACCACACTAGTGGATCTTGACGAGTGCCTAACACCTTCCCCTCGAGATAATTTCTAGCCCTTACCCAAACTCTGGTTCTTCATCTCAAATTCTTCCTTAAAGTGTCCTACTGCACTATAATCATTAGGTGGCGACTCTTCAAACGAAAAAACCCAATTCTCGCAAGGGAATAGAGTTGTCCTCCCGAATGTCGTATACCCGATTCCGAACTCCGTTTTGGAAGAAAAAGGGGGCGTCGACAGCCCCGGTAAGGAAGGGCGAGCAGTTGGCGTTGATGGGTACGAGGAGAGGTAGAGGGCGACCTAAGAAGTATTGGGGAGAGGTGATCAGGCGGGATATGCTGACACTTCAGATCTCCGAGGACATGACCCTCGATAGGAAGCTGTGGAAGTCGAGCATTAAGGTTGTAGCTTAGGAGGTAGTTGAGCATATTTAGTCTACCAGTGTGAGGCTAGGATGATAGGATTTAGTCTTAGACTGTTAGTGGTTAATGTTGTATATACACTACTCTTCCGTTTTCATAGTGTCAGGCCATATTACTGGTTATTATTTTTGTTTTCCATCTATTTACTGGTTTTTGTGATCCTATTATTATTTCTATGATTTTTTGTTGATTGTACTAATATTTTATCTATTTTTCGTCTTCTGGAGCCGAGGGTCTATCAGAAACAGCCTCTCTACCCCCTTAGGGTAGAGGTAAGGTCTGCGTATACACTACCCTCCCTAGACCCCACTTGTGAGATTTTACTGGGTTGTTGTTGAAGTAGTACGGTCAAAATAGAAAACAATATTAGTTGTCACACCTCCTTTTTTACCACCCGATGGTATATGGGAGTTTTTCCAATTAAAGTGACATTATTCGAGATGAGATTAATTAATTTATCAGAGTCGCCACTTGGAATAGTTTAATTGGTGTCCCATGTCACCGGTTTATTTTGAATCCCAAATCGAGGAAGTTTTCGACTTTATTTTAAAAGTCTGCGAACCAGAAGTTCTAGATAAGGAATTCTGTTAACCCGGGAGAAGGTATTAGGCATTCCCGAGTTCCGTGGTTCTAGCACGGTCGCTTAGCAATTTATACTCGACTTAAATTGTTTAACTACTCATTTTTAGGACCTATGTGCATTCATCTTTTACCACTTTTAATTGCTTGATTAATCGTATTTAAAGAATTGAGTTACGCGTACGTATACTCTTTTCTTTTGGCGCGTCAAAAATTATGTCACGCGAACGTGTCCACAATTAATAATGCTTTGTTTATTTATTAAGAAAGTTTTGTTGAAGTCACATGAACGCATCCCTCGAGTTACTTTTTAGAGTTAAATTCGCAATTATGTTATGCGAACGTATACATAATTACAATAATAATCTAAGTCGAGCCTAAAGCAAACGACGAGTGTTATGATTATTTAATATCTAAGTTGTAATACCAATATGAGGGCCATGGACGACTTAAAGAAAGATGGCACACCTCAATTTTATTTTAACAAAGGGTTGCATTTTACTTAATTAAGACTAAGGATACTTGTATCTAAATCCTAAATTGAGATTCAAACTAAGAATCTCTTAACTTAAGGTGTGGGAAGGCTAGGCTTTTAAATTCCCTTTGAGAAGGAGTTTAGGCTTGGGCGTTCATCACTTGAATAAATTGGGAAACATTCAACTTTGAAAAGCTGCATTTGGGCTCAAAGTTTGGCCCAGCAGAAAGAGAACTCCATGACTCTTGCCCCTGTTGCAGTTATGTCGAAGTCTTCGCCCACATTGGGCCATAGGCGGGCCCAGTAGTAATTTTTTAATATATGGGCCTATCTACCTCTGCCCTTAACCATGCATACACATTTATGACAAAATAGTTTTCAGATTACACATTTAAACGGAATATAAAGATTAAACACGCTTCTGTACTGAAATTAATCAATTGAACATAGAAATGATCCATGATAAATAAATGCTCCTAGACTAAGTCAAAATTTGGTTCTACAGACTAGGCCCAAATCATCTGAGGTCAGTCTTTCACTTGGGCTGGAAATTCAGCCCCTTTTTTTTCATCAAATGAGCAGCCTTTGGTTCTGCTGAATGGGCTCAAAACCCATCACCACTACTATTTTGTAATACATGACAAAACATATAATTAAGCTCCTAATGCATCGACACTAATGCCTGATTTATTACAGTTTTCCAAAACAGAATAAACAACTTCCAAAATCACACCTTACGTTAAGATTTGTTACATAACCTAAATATATTAGAGGCTAAACTATTACAAATTTCATAACTGATATCATGAAGAAATTCTGCCTCTTTTTGGACATGATTTGTCTATTAGAGCTTGGTCTTCTCATGTTAAGGCAGCCTGATTCCCACTTTCTAGCTTTGAACCTGCTGATTTGGCCAACTAGTGACCAAATCTGCAAGCAACAGCTCATGACCAAACAGACAAAGAAAGAAAACAGATGGTTTTGAGTAAAGAGGAAGCCATCGGATGAAAGAAAGAAGGAAAAAAGGATAACCAACACACTTCATAATCAGAATTAATAATCAAGAGTGTGGCTATGAGACAAAGCTACTTTTACAAAAGGAACCAGAAAAAGGCATTCATGTATTGACTAAATTATATGCTAAATCATTTCAAACCTTTAAACACACATAACCAAAACCAATCAAATACATACCAAGGTAAGCTAAATGCTATCATGAAAGGCTTTCATTTCTACATATGTCATTTACAACTCCAATTTTATATCGTTTCAGCTAATCATTACATAGAGAAAGCTGGGATTAAATACCTATAACCAGCAACCAAACCAGCAAATAACAGGTGAAAGACAAGAATGAAGATGGCTGAATGTGTGAAAGAACAACAACCAACACAGCAACAACAGTCCCAAATAAACCAGAATTTTAAACAAAACCCAACCAACTTTGAAACCAGAAATTCCAGCTAAAGATCCCAAGAAAGATCCTCTACTTCAAACCATGTTTTTCAGCTTGTAAAAAAATCAGAAATAAGAAGTTTCGAATGTTTTCTAGAGTTTCTGAAATATGATCTTTTCAGAAAAGAAGAGAGATCTTTTGTGCAGCAAAATGATCTGAATGTGTGTGTGAGTGAGTGATGGAATGTTTTCCCTTTATAGAGTGTACAAAAAGGCATCAAAAAAGGAATATTTTGACCTAATTTTTGAAAATCAGAATAGTACAACATCTTTTACAGCTGTCTGTCCTTTTCCTTATCCAATACCAGCATTTTTATGCTAAGGATGGGGACAACTGTGCAAAATCTAGAACATTCTGATATTAGCCTATGTAAAAACCCAAGTTTACCCTCTAAATTGCTGGTTTATTTCAATTCTAGCTAGCCCTGGCCCAAAATCTGATTTCAAAACTCTTGTGGAATCTCCTAGAATAATTCAGAAGATTCCAGTATTAGGGGTGCTAGTCTAGTTTCAAAGTCCTTTTAATTCTGGAAAGAAATTTTAGGTTTAATGGTACATTAAGGCTTAATCCAAAACATTTACTCCTAAACTAGTGACTTAACAAGCTAAACTTAAACAGGAAAACTGAATTTTAAAACCTTTATTTTAAACAAAACAAATCAGGGTGGTGAAGTCAAGAAAAATCTAAAGATTATCAGCTAAACTAATGTTTCTAAGGCTAAATCAATTAGGTCCATAATTAAACTCAATTAATAATTTCAATCCCTAAAAGTGCATGATTTACTGAAAATGAAAATTGACTGATTATAGCATATTAAGAACTAATTAACAAAGACATAAGAAATCTTAAACCTTAAACTAACTAATTAGGTAACAATTAGCTACAAATTAACCTAATCGACAGAGGAGAACAAACAACAGAATGATTATCATGTAAAGAAAACTAAACATAGTGGAAAACCTAATTACTGTTGATTTGAAATAGAAACCTTTTGTACATGAAAGGAAAACATAAAGATGAAACAGATATTAAGAATAAGGAAAATAAGAAGAAGAAAGGACCTGAGGCTTTGGAATAGGCAATTTGAACTCGGCCAGATTTGACAAGGGGGAAATATAAACTTGTTTGTCCATTAATCGATTGTTCTTTGTTGAGAATAGTCGGCTAATGGGCGCTTTGGGTTCATATAACCCCACCTTAAATAAAACTCGAGCAGGGACAATTAGGGTTTCCGGAATCTTGGATTTATGATTCGACGAGGCTGGAGCTGATTTGAAAGGAACCAAAGGGATATTTGGGAAGAGGAGGAGGAGGAGATTGCATGGTGAAGTTTTGAGTTGAATTGGAGAAGCTAGGGTTTTTGGGATCGAATTTCAAATATGAAATTCTGGGTATTTGAAGGTGTTTTGGAGAAATTGACGGTGGGATGGTGTTGAGGATGGGCTCAGGGTTGTGGAGGATGATTTTGGAAGGTTTTGGAGGTCGACCGCCTCCGTAGGCGATTTCCGGCAGAGGTGAGAGAGAGGGGTGAGAGAGGTTAGAGAGACGGAGAGTGAGGGGCTTTGGGGGGTAAGGGGGTCTGTTTCGGACAGTTATATAGTAAAGGGGAGTCAGTTCCCGTCTGTTCGATCAAACAAGATCAGCGGATGTGATTCAATAGCTATGGAACGACGTCGTTTTGGCTTCAGATGGGGTCTGGACCGGGTATGGATGGTTTGGGCTTGGGTCTGGGTGAATTTGGGAACGAATTTGGCATTAAAATGGCCCAGTTTTATCATCAAAGCCTTTTTGTTCAATTACCCAATTATTTCCTTTTCTTTTCCCTTTTTTTCTTTTTTCTTTAATTAAAATCCTAAATTAATCTAAATTGTAAAACTAAACTAATTATCAAGTTATAAAAATTATAAAAATTACTTGATCCTAAATTACAAGAGAAAAATCACTAATCTAATAATTAAAAGGTAAAAATGTAAAATGAGCTAATTTTTTTTATTTTCATTTTTAATAAAACAAATAATTAACTAATTAATCCTAAAAATGTGAAAACAAAACCTAAATGCAATGAATGATATTTTTGACATTTTTCATGGCTTTTAATAAAAATTAAACATGTACAAAAATGCAAACAATTAATAAAATCCTACAAAAATCCTACAAGATGGCAAATAATTGGAAAAAATCTATTTTCTTGGATTTTATAGGAGTAATTCATATAGTGCAAAAATCACATGCTCACAGCTGCCCCTCTTTGCTCGGAAACACGAAGGGTTTCGGGCAAAGATAAAATGAGCAATTACGAGCGATTTTTGCCCGTTTGAAACTCCATGAGAAGCATCTTTTGAAAAAGTCTGACCAAAACTTGCTTCAGAGGTTGCCTACATATCCTTAGCTATAAAGAAATCAGGTCAGTGTAGTTCTGGAAGTTTTGGTAGCTGGGACTACCGGAAAATTGTGATTTCACTGCTGTCGCTGCTGATTCTGCTTGTTGAGCTCCTTATTACACCGAAATAAAAGATGAAAAGCTAAACTAGCTAAGCCTACCAACTACGAGTTACAAGATTCCTATCTATAAACCCTATAAAGCTTGATCTTGAGTCTTGGCCAGTTCTTCCTGCAGACTCTGATCTGAATCTCGATGCTCGTTAGCTGCAATCACTGGTTCATTCTTCTTCGGCTTTTCGGATCAAGGCGGGACATGCAAAGCTTGTGAATTCTTAACAAACTCCGAAAGTCTCCCTCTCAGGTTTCGCTCTTGTCTCTACTGATAAGCTCGACTGAGCATCAGAAAGTGTTGATAAAGACCCTCAATAAAGCTTATGTTCCGATTGAAACCACTATTGAGCAACTGGAAAGGATGGCGGAAAGATTCTTCGAAGTCACCCAGATTTCATTTAGCAAGAATGATTTGCCCCCGGAAGGGGCTGCCCACAACAAAGCTCTTCATTTGACAGTAAAATATGAAGGGTACTATGTGAAAAGAGTCATGCTGGATGGCGGATCTGGGGTTGACATCTGCCCTCTCTCAACTTTGCAAAGAATGGAAATTGGTACTGAGAGAATCAGGCCTAACAATGTTTGTGTGCATGCCTTTGATGGCATCAAGAGAGACACAATAGGGGATATTGATTTGATCTTGACTATCGGTCCTGTTGATTTAGAAGTGACGTTTCAAGTCTTGGACATGGACACCTCTTATAATTTTCTTTTAGGAAGGCCTTGGATCCATGCTGCAGGGGTCGTACCTTCTACTCTCTACCAAATGGTGAAATTTTAACACGAAGATCAGGAGATCGTGGTCCATGGAGAGGACGAGCAATCAATTTACAAAGACCCGTCAGTCCCATGTCTCGAGGCTAGGGAAGGTAGCGAGCACATAGTCTATCAAGCTTTTGAGGTTGTGGTCGCAGATCAATGTGAAGAAGGAAGCCCGTGTCCTCAACCCTTTCACTCAAATGCGTCAATCATGGTCGCTACTGAAATGATCAAGCACGCGTATAAGCCTGGGAAGGGGCTCGGGGCATCATTGCAAGGTATCACGGAACCTATCACTTTAGCTGCCAGCGAAAAGTTCTTCGGTGTGGGTTTTTACGCCACACCAGCTGATGTGACATGGGAAAATGAACGAAAGAGCGATGGTTGGGTCTTGCCTCAGCCAATCCCGCATCTTTTCAAAACATTCGTCAAGCCCAGAAACATAGACGAGGAAGATGAGGCCTTCATGGCCGAGGAAATTGAAGACATATGTGGAGCCATATATGGGGCCCAATGCCAAGCTGCAAAACTGGAAGGCTACTCCGTTCCCAGTCAGGCGGGAATCCCGGTAGTCCAGTCTTGTCTTGCCACCTTTTCTACATTCCGAGTTATTCCAGGGTGTAACTCAAATGTTTCTTTTAGTTTATTGTCTTTAAAATTCCAGTGTAAACCCTTTTATCTTCAGATTCAATGAAATGAAATCAATATTTCAATCTATGAATCTCTTTCTTTATTCTTTCTGATTTTTGTTACTTTTCTTATTTCTTCTTTCAGTTCTAATAATGCGGACTTAAATAACATGACATGCTTGTGGACCTCATTCCCAGATCCTAACACGCTGTCTAATTGTGAAATAATGAATCAAGAACCAGAATATGATGAAGATAAGGCTTTTAGGGAAATAAACCGAGAATTGGAACAATTTGATAATAAGCCTAAGCCAAACTTAAATGAAACTGAGCCAATTAATTTGGGTAGTTCAGAAGAGGTCCAAAAAACCATGATACGCATTCACACGGATGAAAGAACTAGGGATGCACTGATCCAACTTTTGTTCGAATTTAACGATGTGTTTGCTTGGTCCTACGACGATATGCCAGGACTGAGTGTTGATTTAGTGGTGCACAAATTGCCAACTTACCCCGATCATCCCCTGTCCAGCAAAAACTGAGAAAGTTCAAAACTGACATCAGTGACAAGATCAAAGAAGAGGTCACCAAACAGTTGAAAGCGGGTGTGATCCGATACACCACATGGTTGGCTAATGTGGTCCTGGTGCCAAAGAAAGATGGCAAAACCCGAGTGTGTGTTGACTATCGGGATCTGAACAAAGCAAGTCCCAAAGACAATTTCCCTTTGCCAAACATCCACATTCTTGCTGACAATTGTGCCAAACATGAGATACAGTTTTTCGTGGATTGTTATGCTGGATATTATCAAGTCTTGATGGATGAAGAAGATGCGGAAAAGACAGCCTTCACCACACCCTGGGGCACCTATTGTTATACGGTTATGCCTTTTGGTTTGAAGAACGTCAGGGCAACTTACATGAGGCTATGACTACCATCTTTCATGACATGATGCACCAGGAAATCAAGGTGTATGTGGACGATGTGATCATTAAATCCAGAACACAGTATGACCATTTGAGCGTCTTCATAAGTAGGAGGGGAATCGAGCTAGATCCAACAAAGATAAAGTCTATTCGGGATTTACCTCCTCCGAGAACCAAAAAAGAGGTTATGAGTCTGTTAGGAAGGTTGAATAACATCAGCCGGTTCATTGCTCAGTTGACTTCCACATGTGAGCCCATATCCACCCGAACTTGGGAGGCCTTTGTTTTTGTATTTAACAGTGTTGGAGAATTCCTTTGGGTGCATTCTCGGGCAACATGATGTGACCGGGAAGAAAGAACAGGCAATATACTATTTGAGCAAGAAGTTCACTAGTTACAAAGCCAAATACACTTTGTTGGAAAGGACTTGCTGCGCCCTAACTCTCAGACGGACGAGGAAGTAAATTCAGTTGAGGTAATTTCAGAAGACACCAATGCTTGGAAAATGTTCTTCGATGGAGCTGCAGCCCGGCTTTGATTTTTCTGCACAAACAACACTGCCGAGTATGAAGCCTATGGGCATGAATATGGCAAGAAAGGCAATACGGTTGAGGTGGAACCAAATGTTCAGCCATGGTATCATGATATCAAGAGATTTTTGAAAAGAAAGGAATATCCCGAGCAAGCCAGTGGCTTTTAAGATGTGTGGATGCCCAAAAGGACGAAAGAATCATGAATGAAGTACACGCATGAGTGTGTGGACCTCATATGAATGGATACGTCCTTACAAAGAAAATCCTTCGAGCAGGTTATTACTGGATGACTATGGAAAAGCACCATGGTCGTTCATTGCATGGGGTATGGATGTCATTGGGCCAATCGAACCAAAAGCTTCAAATGGACATAGATTCATATTGGTTGCCATTGACTACTTCACAAAATGGGTTGAAGAAGTCACTCTCAAAGCCTATGTGAACAATTTAAGATCCATCGGAAGGTGTTGTTGAAGCAGAAGTTCTAGACAATGGCATGAAAAGTTGCCGTTTTCATTGTTAGGATATCGCACAACCGTGCGCACATCCGTTGGAGCAACACCCTATCTATTGGTTTACGGTAGAAGCCGTCTCTGAATCATCGTTGAAGCTGAGATTTAGTGAGTGGGTTAAGACCCGTCTAGAACAGTTAACCCTGATTGATGAAGGAAGCAAAAGGAAAGTTCGCTCCAAACTGGAAAGGTCCATACATTACAAGAAAATTGTTGCCGAAAGGGGCATTGTATTTGGAAGACATTAAAGGAAATGACCCTGAAACAGCGGTAAATGCAGACGCGGTCAAAAGGTATTACGTTTAACGCTCACCTTTTGCTAACCCTTTGAGCCAATACCCTCTTTGGAACCTGAAGACGTTTGTAAAAAAAATCAAAAAAATAAAAATCAATCCAAATCAAAAACAAAGTTTCATTGTCCACAAAAATCCAAATTTCCGCAAAAATGAAACTGGGACAGATGTTACAATGGTTCGACGATGATCCGCCAGAATGGTTCCAAAGTTGTAATTCAATCCAAATTCTTTTACCCCAAACCCTATTCAAGTCCTTCCGATCAGTCGTTGAGAATGTTCAAGGATCGGAGAATGCAACTACTTGGATCCGATGCAATCAAAATGAGAGAAGTAAAATGAGAGAGTCTTGTTGGTGAAAACCCACACGGGCACCGTAAGGTGATGATGAGCAAAGAAATTGAAAACGAGAGAGTCTTGTTAGTGAACACTCACAAAGAGTACTATAAGGCGACGATGAGAAGAGAAATGAGAGAGGTCAGTTGGCGAAAACCCGCAAAGGGCGCCATTGATCGAAAAGAAGGAGTTCCTTACAACCATCGGCACTGATAGAGTCCTGGAAAGGTTGCTCAGTTTTGAGATACGAGTTATGATGGGTTTATGAGAGATTGGATGGTTGCGCAGATCGAGTATCCAGTCCAAGAAGCATGTCATGTCTATTGAAGTCTGCATGAACTCCAGATAAGTCCTTCTTTCCTTCCCCCGAAAGGGACACTTCTCGTTAAATTCATTATCATGTCCTTTGTTTACTTTTCTTTGAATCCCTTTCGGTTTAATCCTTCTCCGAAACTAATACAAAGAAAAGATGGCAAGATTGGTTTTACAGAAGGGACACTTCTCGTTAAATTCATTATCATGTCCTTTGTTTACTTTTCTTTGAATCCCTTTCGGTTTAATCCTTCTCCGAAACTAATACAAAGAAAAGATGGCAAGATTCGTTTTACAGGGTTCTGTTTAACAAAAGCCAAATTCAAGGAAAATCACCCAGCCTCAGCAGGTGCATCAAGTCGATCTCGATTGGCCATGATGGCCGATGCTTCAGAATTAAAATCATGGAAAAGGAAAAGGCAAAATAAGATGAAACGGCCAAAGCCCCACACGGTTGAACCATCATGTGAAATTTTGGAAAGTCAAGATTCCTGGGTTTAGAAGAAAGATCGATCTCCAGAAAGCCAGCAAGCAATAGAGGTTTTCATCGAAGATTAGGGCCGAGATCAAGACAATCAATGCCACAAAACCAACCACCGTTTCAAATTAACAATTTTTCTTTGTTTGAAAAAAAAAGGAAACAGGTGTAATTCAAAGCGACCTTACAAGAAGCAAGTGTGCGACCAAAAGAAAAAAAACCGCGCAAGAGCTTGAAATAGCTTTGCAGCAACAATCCAAAAGGGAAGTCCCTTCCAAAGATTCTTTCCTGCATTCACTCATTCCTTGAAATAATTAATTATACAAAAAAACATGGTAGCCTAGGGTCCCCAATCCCTAGTCACGTTTTCCAACATAGGGTCTCCACTCCCTAGTTGAATTTATTTTAGACATAGGGTCTCCACTGCCTAGTTCGTTTTTCCAACATAGGGTCTCCACTCCCTAGTTGAATTTATTTTAGACATAGGGTCTCAACTTCCTAGTCGCTTTTCCAACATAGGGTCTCCACTCCCTAATTGAAGTTAGTTTAGACATAGGGTCTCCACTTCCTAGTCGCTTTTCCAACATAGGGTCTCCACTCCCTAGTTGAAGTTAGTTTAGACATAGGGTCTCCACTCCCTAATCACTTTTCCAACATAGGGTTTCCACTCCCTAGTTGAATTTATTTTAGACATAGGGTCTCCACTCCCTAGTTGCCTTTCCAACATAGAGTCTCCACTCCCTAGTAAAATTTATTTTGGACATAGGGTCTCCACTCCCTAGTCACTTTTCCAACATAGGGTCTCCACTCCCTAGTTGGTTTTAGTTTAGATATAGGGTCTCCACTCCCTAGTCTAGTTTTCCAACATAGGGTCTCCACTCCCTAGTTGAATTTATTTTAGACATAGGGTCTCCACTCCCTAGTCGTTTTTCCAACATAGGGTCTCCACTCCCTAGTTGAATTTATTTTAGATATAGGGTCTCCACTCCCTAGTTATTTTGCCAACATAGGGTCTCCACTCCCCAGTTGAATTTATTTTAGACACAGGGTCTCCACTCCCTAGTCTGCTTTTCCAATATAGGGTCTCCACTCCTTAGTTGAAGTTATTTTAGACAGAGGGTCTCAACTCCGTAGTCACTTTTCCAACATAGGGTCTTGACTCCCTAGTTGAATTTACTTCAGACATAGGGTCTCCACTCCCTAGTCACTTTTCCATCATAGGGTCTCCACTCCTTAGTCTCTTTTCCAACATAGGGTCTCCACTCCCTGGTTGATTGCCTTTTAGATATAGGGTCTCCAATCCCTAATCTTTTTCTCAGGGATACACAATCCCGATTTTAATTGCTTTCAATAAAGAAATAGTTTAGATTTTTCGTTACAATAACTCACGAAATTTTTCTAGTGAAAACTGGGGCAGAAAATGTCGTTCGTTTGTTTGCTTTGGTGCATGAACAGGTTTTCACCGTGAGGCACAAGGTTTGAGATGACCAAAAGAAGAAGTCTCAACCCAAATAAAAGAAAGAAAGAATAAGAAAAGAAGTTGAACTCTAAGCATTGAAGCGGAGAAACGATGCGGACTGCCCAAGATAAAACGCTTCTGTTTGGCATTGTTCACTTCTTCCAAATTGAGGTACTTCCCAGCCAGGTTAGTTTCATTTACTTCCCCCATGATTTCTTTCCCCTTGTACGTCACAATTGCCTTGTTGTAGTTCCAGGGGACTGCAGTGGGGTTTTTCATGGGCTTTTGTGTTGCACGGCAAATGATCACGGGCTCGTTCAACTCGGGTGGAATTATTGGTCCCCGCGCCACATAAGTCCCTTTGGGTACATACATCTTGTTCAACTCGAACCTTTTTGGAGGACTCAATGCGAATTGTTCTTTTCTGGAGGCCCAGGGAACATAAAGAATGGCATCCTTAGGGGGTACTGCCCCTGTTTTTGTTTCCACCGTCTTTTCTACACTTTGAGGGGCGGAGTTACTCTTCTTCTCCCCCTTGTCTTGCTTTGCAGCCGCCCTTGGCTTCTTTTCAACATCAGCGATGACAATGATGGCTTTCAGAGCTGGGTCAAACTCTTTATCTTCACAAATCATCCTAATAACTGGCCCGTTGTTGTGAGCAGGCAATGGGTTATTGGTCACATTCGGGATCTCTTCATCTTTCAGCACTATCCGTTTTTGCTCTGTTAGACTTTCTACCGCCCTTTTAAGAGTCCAATAGTCTTCAGTGTCATGCCCTTCTGCTCCTGAGTGGTAAGTATATCGAGCACCGTGTCGGTAGGAGGGAGACTCTGGGTTTTGCCTGGTTTGGGGTACGGGTCGTAACAAACCCATTTGGACTAGTTTAGGGAAAAGGCTAGAGTATGATTCACCAATAGGCGTGAAGTTGTTTCTTCTGGTTGGCTCCCGGGCACGGGCATTGTATGGAAAATTATTTTGTGGGGGACGGGGATTATATGGAGCTTGGTGAGGATGATTATTTCTATGAAGTGGAACTCGGTTTTGGTTAAACTGTTGTTGTAGCCGAGCGTATGGCTGGGCATTCATCACCGCGTAAGGCTGATGAGCCATAGCATAAGCCACATCCTGGTGAGGATAATAATGTTGTGGGGTGTTTGGAGGGAAGTAACCTCGGGGTTGACGGGGGTTTCTCAGACTTGAAGCCACTATTGCCACTTCTTCTTTCTTCTTTCTGTTTGCTACACCTCCTGACCCGCTCTGGATTGCTTGGGATGTAGCTCTTATAGCAGATTGGCTCATTATGTGACTCGTTTTCATACCATTTTCGACCATCTCCCCAATCTTGATAGCCTCAGCAAACGGCTTTCCCTTTGTAGACATCATATTTTGGAAGTAGTCAGCCTCTTGGGCTTGTATAAAAACACTGACCATCTCGGTCTCATCCATCGGGGGCTTCACCTTGGCCGCTTGTTCGGGCCATTTAACAGCATATTCTCGGAAACTCTCTGAAGACTTCTTTTTGAGATTTGACAGGGAATTTTTGTCTGGAGCTATGTCTATGTTGTACTAGAATTGCCTGATAAAATCTCGAGCCAAATCATCCCATATGTGCCAGCGGGATATATCTTGATCCATGTACCACTCGGATGCAATGCCAACTAGACTTTCTCCGAAATAAGCCATTAGGAGCTCTTCTTTTCAGCCTGCCCCTCTCAGTTGATTGCAATACCTCTTGAGGTGTGCTATGGGGTCCCCGTGCCCGTCATACTTTTCGAACTTGGGGGTCTTGAAACCGATGGGCAAATGAACATGCAGGAACATACATAAATCAGCGTAGGATACACTCTTTTGGCCACTTAAACCTTGTATATTCTTAAGGCTTTGTTCCATGATTCTCATTTTCCGAGTGATTTCCTCTTGCTCAGGATTCTTCATATCTTTCTCTTGTCCCGTGCTGAACTCATTCCGGGGTTGTTGAGGGTAAGAATTGGTGGTGAAATGGGCAGTGCCTGGCGGAAAGGATGGTACTTGGAAAGTAAAAGATGATGGATCAAAGCTTGGCCTGGGCAAAGTGGGTTGTGCCGTAGTCGAGGTTGGTGGTGCGGTGAATATGTTAGAGGCCACTCTCGAAATCAATGCCTGGGGGTGAACCTCAGAAGGCCTTCCGGCAAAGTGGACTGAGATGGTAGGATATCCGAGTGGGGTGTTCGGGTAATTTATGGGGATGTTGGAAGTTCCACTTGCTCTGGGAAGTAGCTCGGGGAAACCAGGTGTTGCACTAGGCGGCTCTCTACCATTGGACCAAGCGTACCACATTTCCAACATGTGGAGGCGCAGTGCCCTATTCTCCTCAGCGGCTGCCGACTCTGATGTTGGGATAGCCGATATCGGGCTGTACTCTGGGATGGGAATTGTTGGTAGATCACTTTGTGATGACATTTCGACACTTCCCTTGGATCTTGTAAAGTAAGGGTACGAAGCCAGGTTACCACAAACCAACCACCTTAATAGAACCTTTATCTCGATATCAAACACAACAAACCAGTTAGTTTGAGGCAATTAACACATAGGGAATCGCACATTGGGGATGTCATGCACCTATGTAGTTAAATGTGTTTCTACATGTTGTGCAACGGTTGCGTGTCTCATCCTGGCTTTTGTTTATCTTCCTGATGGCAGTTTTCAATAGTTGCTCTCTTTTGCATTCTCTCATCGTTTTCTCTCTTTTTCTTGTTTTCTCTCTTTTCTCATTTTCTCCTTTATTTAAGTTATTTTAAAAATATGACCGGATCCGATGGGGATTGCCTACGTATCACAACGCCGCGTGAATCAGATCATCACGTAGTTCAAGGGATAAGTGCAAAAATAAATAAACACACATATTTTTTTAAAATTTTTTTTCTTCACATTTTCATTAAAATAAAACCTCCTAATCTTCTCTATTACAAACGACTCCATCATACCTACCTAAGAATTGAAAGACTAGAACAAACTCAAAACAAACTCTAGAAATGAAAAATACAGACTCGAAAAAGAAACAATCAAGAGTACATAAGTGCCTCTAATCCGGCTCGAGGGACACCGGTTGGTCT
Source organism: Nicotiana attenuata (assembly GCF_001879085.1). Taxonomy (NCBI): domain Eukaryota; kingdom Viridiplantae; phylum Streptophyta; class Magnoliopsida; order Solanales; family Solanaceae; genus Nicotiana; species Nicotiana attenuata. The sequence goes on from NW_017670396.1 coordinate 790,080, forward strand.
TGCTGCGGGCCTACGTGCCATGTCATCCTGAAGACGATAGAGGTCGTCCATTATCTGGCGAACAAAGACCATTACCGAGGCGAAGAACATGGACGTGGTCATGTCCTCGCATTCGGTGCGTTTCATCACAATGTAGTCGACGATTCTTCCAACCCTTCCCCTGATGATGCCCTTTTCTTGTAACAACCGCCCAATTTGCTGGTATCTAGCCTCCAAAACCTGGGTTGCCATATGATTCTACTCTCGCAGATGTTGTAGGTCATCCTCTAGTTGTGCCATCAAAGCGTAGCAATGTTCTCTCTCGGCATTGAAGCTCTTGGCTTGCTTAGTCATTTCACCCTCAAGGCTATTAAGCTCCTTTTTCCAACCCATGACCCCTCTGTCATATCTTTCCTTCAACTTTGAACGAAAGTTGCCCGTTCTTCCGCATTTCTGGCCAACTTCGTTCGGGCTTTTGCTAGCTCAGCCTCAGTCTTTTGTAAGTCATCCTCATAGTCACGTACATTCTGCGTAAGGCTGTAGATGAGCTTTTCGTCTTTTCTGCTTCTGCTCGGGTTCTCAGCCGCTATCCTCATTTTCTGGACTTGGGCTCGGAGAGCTTCATTTTCTTGGGCCAACCTTTTTCTTTCACCTTCGACCTCTCGCGCCTGTAGATCATTATTGAATACGATATTTCTCAACTCTTCTTGCAAAGCGTGAATGGTGGCTTGATGATTTTTCTCCTTCTCTCCCCAGGCCAACCTTTCCCGGACTTTATCATCAAAAGCTTGAACATGGGGTCTTCTGGCAGGCCTTTCAGGCTCGGGCTCTGGCTCTGGCTCATCATTCACACAAAACCTTCTCTCAAACAATGCAGCATAATTTAGATCAACTTCTCCTTTGGCAAGATCTGGTACCTGGTGTCACTTTTTAGATATCGACAACCATTTCAATCCCGTTGGACTAAAGCCTCGGGTAGTGTTGCTTCTGGGTGTAGCTCAATGACTTGGGTACTCAAATCTGCATCTTCGGGTACCACTTGATATCTTCCTAGTTGCCTTGGAACTCTTTGCGGTGCATATGGTTGGATACTCCTTAGACCCATCATCATCAAGTAGCCTTTTGTAGCCGTCATGTATATGACTTCGTTACCGGAAGCCATCTTATGGTCCATTCAATTTGACTTGCTTTCAGATTTCTTAAGTGGGAGACCCAGGCTCAAACCCTTCTGGAGATTTGTAGTCTTCCACCCTTTCCTCATAATTCTTGATGAAGTTGTTCCCGTCCGAACCATAACTCATGAACTTGGGGTGACATTGGAGATGTTCGATCAACCACATTTGAAGAAGAATGTTGCAACCCTCTAAGAATTGAGCGGCGGATTTACATAAGGTTAATGCTCGATAAATGTCTGCCAGCACTTGTCACACCTCCTTTTTACACCCCGAAAGGTATAAGGGAGTTCTTCCATTTTAAGTGACATTATTCGAAATGAGATTATTTATTTAGTTTTCAGAGTCGCCACTTGCAATATTTCAATTGGTGTCCCAAGTCACCGATTTATTTTAAATCCCAAATCGAGGAAATTCGAGTTTCCTTTTGAATCCTGCGAACCGGAAATTCTAAGTAAGGAATTCTGTTAACCCGGGAGAAGGTGTTAGGCATTCCTGAGTTCCGTGGTTCTAGCACGGTCTCTTAAACTGTTATAATTGGCCTATTATCTGATTTAATTACACATTTTAAACCTATATGAATTTTAACTTATTAATTGCTTTTAATTAATTTTAGGAAGATTCAACGTTATCTAAAAAACGTCTTGAACCGCGCCACATGATATGTACCCGCGGTCCACGACACATTTTATTTAACGTTGTTGAGAATTGGAATTGGGTCACATGAAATGCACACCCGAGTTTAATAAATAAGGAAATCAATTTAAATAGCGCGCCTAAAGGAACTACATAACTTTCAAGTTAATAACAAGGTTTGCGAGGGCCATGGAAATTCAACTGATGGCACACCTCGATTTCTAAAGAGTCAAAATTAATTAAGTGAGGGCCATGGGTTTTGGGATTTCATTCAACATGGCACACCTCAATTTCACTTCTATTAAAAGAGTTCTTGATTTAATCTTTGAGGGCCATAATTTATATGTTTGGCTAATATGGCACACTTCAAACTAATTAAAGGTCTAATTAATTAAAGAAGACTTAAAGGAATTTGAAATTATTTTTGGCTAATGTTAAAACTTAACTTAATAATTAACGGGCTCGTGTTAAATTGAAGCTAAGCATTTGGTTGCCTGGAAAAGACTAAACCAGTAACAGGCCCAACATTTCTCTTGAGCGTTTATGTATCCAGACACAAGGGGGAGACTGGGCTCACGTGAAGCCCATAACGCGTAAGTGAACAACAGAACGACATTTCTGACACAACTGGGCCAAATGCTATAGCCCAGTTGCACGATTCTGCACATATAATTAATGCAAACTACATTTCGTCATGTCACTCTGGAGATTAAAACGAATAATGACTGTCTTTAAAAAGATGCAAAGTACATTCTGGTGCCAAATCACATTTTTATGATGAAGATATAATCCTAATATGACAATAACTCATACACAATCATCTTGTCATCTAAAATCTAATACAATTCATGACTTCTAACCAAAGCGTTACGTGGTTTCAAATAGAAGAATACACTTACTAATATAGACTCCAACTGAAAGTTTTTATCCCAAACCTATACATATCACTTCAGGAGATTCAAACCAAAATCACCACAAACAAACACCGATTTCAACAGACTAAAGTAGATCTAAAACATATTTAATTCTACTGAACTTTCTAACTGCACTGACCTCCCACAGCCCATACATACAAACAGGATTTCAATTCATTTAAACCAAACGGCTGAAGGACAACCCATACATACGAACATAACTTCAACTAATTTAAACCAAACGATTGAAGGAAGGTATTTATCCAGTGCTACAAAAAGAACTTAAGCTACAATCGAAAGGAGCAAACATACATATGAAGAAAAATGAATTAAATACAGAAGCAAATGGTTGCAGAAATAACATCAAATAAACAGATATGTCATTGATTTTCGACTCAATCAAACAGCTTCGAACCCTTTCATTTCAACATGTCAATGAGGTGCAGTGAGTACTTGGTTACAGCAACAAACAACAAGAAAAATGAGCGTGAGATTAGGAGGAAACAACAGCAATGTATCAGCAGTACCAACACAGTCAAATAGCAGCAACAATCAGTCCTTCCAAGCTATTATGAACCCAGAATAAACAAGAAAACTCTTGAAAGGTTTCAAACTTATGAAGATAAACAGCAAACCAAGCTAATTTCTACCGAAAATGCAAAGGATTTGCAGTATTTCAAACTCAGCCATTTTTTAAGCTTTTTAGTATTGCAATTCTCTCTAAAATCTGACTTGATTATGAAGTAACAGGTCTTTTATAGAGGTTTCTTATGGCAGCAGAAACGGTACAGATTTTGCCCATTACTCCTTTTTAATTTTCATTCTTGTTCACTTTTTACCCTGAATTTCTAACTTGTTTGCTACGTCAGTCCCTTTTCCACCTTCTAGGAAATTTCCTAAATTAGTTATAAGAGATTCGCTTACTTAAAATCCCTAGACTACCCTTAAAACCCTTTGTTTTTACTTCAGCAGACCACATGGGTCAAATCGACCCAACAAACAAAACCTGGGCTTTGCAAAACCCGGACTGACCCCCTTTCTTTGGGCTACAAATTTACAGAGTCCAAATCCAGTTCATAACTCAAAATAAACCCACCCAAAATTCAGGCTAAAGGGGGTTGCAAAACTAGACAACTTTCGAAATGAAACCAACACAAAAAGAAAAAGAAATAATTAAAACTAAACATGAGAATTAAAACAAACGCAACTAAACATGCTCTTATTCTAATCATGCAAACAGAACACTGATTTAAAACGAAAAAAGAAAAAAAAAATAATAATAAAGAAAAAGAAAAGAGGAGACAGAAAGAAATGAAGACGGGGAGAAGAACAAAAGAACGGGAAAAAATAAAAGAACAAAGGTACCTACAGAAGGATGCGAACGAGCATGGCTTGAAAGATCTCGGATGTTTTTTGATTTTGAGCAGAAATTGGCCTCAATCACGTGTTCTTGTTAAGAACAAACGAGCAAGGCCAATTTCAACTCTTAATCACTTGTCAAAACTGGAAAAACTCGGGTGATTTTTGTCTTTTGCTTTTCTTTTTAAGATCCAAGATGGGTTTCGTTTGGTGAGGATTCAAAAAGATATGGGGGTAGATTAGGAATCAGGGGTGAGTGAGGTTGTATGGTCGAAGTTTGGAGAGGATTCGGAGTTGTTTTGCCGGTGAAAATGGCGGAATTCTTCAGGTGGCGCTAGGGTTCAATGAGAGAGATGAGAGAGAGAAGAAGGAGTGTTTGGACTAGGTTGTCTGATGGGGGGTTTGGACATTTTTATTGAAAATAGGGGAAGTGATTTGAGCCGTTAGATTGGATGGGACGGAAGGTTGGGATTGAATTTAAGTGGTGGAACTCCAAACAGTGTCGTTTGGTTAATAAAAAGGGCGGACCGGGTTGGGGCGTGATTTGATCAATTGGGCTGCCAGATTGGCCCAAATCACATCAATTTGATTTTCTTTTTTTTTTTTCTAATTCCAATTTCCTTTTCTTTTCAAAAAATAAAAATAAAACCTAAATTAATTCTTAAACTAAATTAACCTACCAAAATAAGCTAATTACTAGTCAAAGTATTTATAAAGAATTAAATAACTCCTAAATTGAGGAAAAAACTATGAAATTCAAAAATTAAAAGTTAAAATGCAAAGTGAGTTATTTTTTGTGATTTTTTTCTATTTTTGTAAAACAACTAATTTAATAATTAATCTAAAATGCAAAGTTTTTTTTTTGTATTTTTATGAACTAAATGATATTAAGCATGCATAGAAAAAATGCAAATAATTAAGAGAAATTAAACAATAATTCCTAAAATGGCAAACAATTAAAAGAAAAATCTAACTCTTTGGCATTCTGTAGGAGTAATTCATGTGGGGCAAAAATCACGTGCTCACAGCTGCCCCTCTTTGCTCGGAGACACGAAGGGTTTTAGAGCAAAGATAAAATGAGAATTATGAGGGATTTTTGCCCTTTTGACACTCCATGAGAAGCATTTTCAAAAGAGCCTAACTGAACTTTGCTTCAGCGGTCGCCTACATATCCTTGGCTATAAAGGAATCAGGTTAGTGTAGTTCTGGAAGTTTTGGTAGCTAAGACGAAAAAGGAAGCTGTGATTTCACTGTTGTTGCTGCTACTACTGCTTGCTGAACTCCTTATTACACCAAAATGAAAGATGAGAAGCTAAACTAGCTAAACCTATCAACTACGAGTTACAAGATTCCTATCTATAAATGTTTTGAAGCTTGATCCTGAGTCTTGGCCGGTTCTTGCTGTAGATTCCGATCTGAATCTTGATGCTCGTCAGCTGTAGCTGCCAGTTCATTCTTCAGTTTTGGCTCAAGGCGGGACATGTGAAGCTCGTGACTTCAATCATATCTTGAACAGTCCACATCTTTTTTCCGCTTCAGCACTTTGAGTTCACTTCTTTTTGCTCTTTTTCTTCTTTTCTTTATTCTGGATTGAGACGCATTCTTTTGGTTGTCTCGAACCCTGTGCCTCGAGGTAAAACCTGCTCAGAAACCAAAAACAAACAAACGAACAAAATTTTTATGCCCCAGTTTTCACTAGGAAAATTTCGTAGGTTATTTGAAACTAAATCTAAACTATTTCTTTATGTGAAAGCGATAAAATAAGGATTGTGTATCCTAGGGAAAGAGATTAGGGAGTGGAGCCCTATATCTATACTAAAAATCAACTAGGGAGTGGAGATCCTATGTTGGCAAAAGGCGACTAGGGAGTGGAGACCCTATGTCTAAAATCTCAACTAGGGAGTGGAGACCCTATGTTGGCAAAAGGCGACTAGGGAGTGGAGACCCTATGTCTAAAATATCAACTAGGGATTGGAGACCCTATCTTGGCAAAAGGCGACTAGGGAGTGGAGACCCTATGTCTAAAATCTCAACTAGGGAGTGGAGACCCTATGTTGGCAAAAGGCGACTAGGGAGTGGAGACCCTATGTCTAAAATCTCAACTAGGGAGTGGAGACCCTATGTTGGCAAAAGGCGACTAGGGAGTGGAGACCCTATGTCTAAAATTTCAACTAGGGAGTGGAGACCCTATGTTTACAAAAGGCGACTAGCGAGTGGAGACCCTATGTCTAAAATAATCTCAACTAGGGATTGGAGACCCTATGTATAAAATTTCAACTAGGGAGTGGAGACCCTATGTTTGCACAAGGCGACTAGGGAGTGGAGACCCTATGTTTGCAAAAGGCGACTACGGAGTGGAGACCCTATGTCTAAAATAATCTCAACTAGGTAGTGGAGACCCTATGTTGTCAAAAGGCGACTAGGGAGTGGAGACCCTATGTCTAAAATATCTCAACTAGGGAGTGGAGACCCTATGTTGGCAAAAGGCGACTAGGGAGTGGAGACCCTATGTCTAAAATCTCAACTAGGGAGTGGAGACCCTATGTCTAAAATCTCAACTAGGGAGTGGAGACCCTATGTTGGCAAAAGGCGACTAGGGAGTGGAGACCCTATGTCTAAAATCTCAACTAGGGATTGGAGACCCTATCTCAATTAGGGAGTGGAGACCCTATGTTGGCAAAAGGCGACTAGGGAGTGGAGACCCTATGTCTAAAATCTCAACTAGGGAGTGGAGACCCTATGTTGGCAAAAGGCGACTAGGGAGTGGAGACCCTATGTCTAATAATCTCAACTAGGGAGTGGAGACCCTATGTTGGCAAAAGGCGACTAGGGAGTGGAGACCCTATGTCTAAAATGATCTCAACTAGAGAGTGGAGACCCTATGTTGTCAAAAGGCGACTAGGGAGTGGAGACCCTATGTCTAAAATCTCAACTAGGGAGTGGAGACCCTATGTTGGCAAAAGGCGACTAGGGAGTGGAGACCCTATGTCTAAAATCTCAACTAGGGAGTGGAGACCCTATGTTGGCAAAAGGCGACTAGGGAGTGGAGACCCTATGTCTAAAATCTCAACTAGGGATTGGAGACCCTATGTTGGCAAAAGGCGACTAGGGAGTGGAGCCCATAACTAGGGAGTGGAGACCCTATGTTGGCAAAAGGCGACTAGGGAGTGGAGACCCTATGTCTAAAATCTCAACTAGGGAGTGGAGACCCTATGTTGGCAAAAGGCGACTAGGGAGTGGAGTCCCTATGTTTAAAATCTCAACTAGGGAGTGGAGACCCTATGTTGCAAAAGGCGACTAGGGAGTGGAGACCCATGTCTAAAATCTCAACTAGGGAGTGGAGACCCTATGTTTGCAAAAGGCGACTAGGGAGTGGAGACCCTATGTCTAAAATCTCAACTAGGGATGGACACCCTATGTTGGCAGAAGGCGACTAGGGAGTGGAGGCCCTATGTCTAAATCTCAACTAGGGAGTGGAGACCCTATGTTGGCAAAAGGCGACTAGGGAGTGGAGACCCTATGTCTAAATCTCAACTAGGGAGTGGAGACCCTATGTTGGCAAAGGCGAAGGGATGGAGCCAGTGGAGACCTATGTCTAAAATCTCAACTTGTGGCAAAGGCGACTAGGGAGTGGAGACCCTATGTCTAATATCTCAACTAGGGAGTGGAGACCCTATGTTGGCAAAAGGCGACTAGGGAGTGGAGACCCTATGTCTAAAATCTAAACTAGGGAGTGGAGACCCTATGTTGGCAAAAGGCGACTAGCGAGTGGAGACCCTATTAGGGAGTGGAGACCCTATGTCTAATATCTCAACTAGGGAGTGGAGACCCTATGTTGGCAAAAGGCGACTAGGGATTGGAGACCCTATGTCTAAAATCTCAACTAGGGAGTAGAGACCCTATGTTGGCAGAAGGCGACTAGGGAGTGGAGACCCTATGTCTAAAATCTCAACTAGGGATTGGAGACCCTATGTTGGCATAAGGAGACTAGGGAGTGGAGACCCTATGTCTAAAAATAATCTCAAGTAGGGAGTGGAGACCCTATGTTTGCAAAAGGCGACTAGGGAGTGGAGACCCTATGTCTAAAATCTCAACTAGGCAGTGGAGACCCTATGTTGGCAAAAGGCGACTAGGGAGTGGAGACCCTATGTCTAAAATCTCAACCAGGAAGTGGAGACCCTATGTTGGCAAAAGGCGACTAGGGAGTGGAGACCCTATGTCTCTAATCTCAACTTGGGAGTGGAGACCCTATGTTGGCAAAAGGCGACTAGGGAGTGGAGACCCTATGTCTAAGAGCTCAACTAAGGAGTAGAGACCCTATGTTGGCAAAACGCGAGTAGGTAGTGGAGACCCTATGTCTAAAATCACAACTAGGGAGTGGAGACCCTATGATGGCAGAAGGCGAGTAGGGAGTGAAGACCCTATGTCTAAGATCTCAACTAGGGAGTGGAGACCCTATGTTGGCAAAACGCGAGTAGGTAGTGGAGACCCTATGTCTAAAATCTCAACTAGGGAGTGGAGACCCTATGTTGGAAGAAGGCGACTAAGGAGTGGACACCCTATGTTTAAAATCTCAACGAGGGAGTGGAGACCATATGTTTGCAAAAGGCGACTAGGGAGTGGAGACCCTATGTCTAAGATCTCAACTAGGGAGTGGACACCCTATGTTGGCAAAAGACGAGTAGGAAGTGGAGACCCTATGTCTAAAATCTCAACTAGGGAGTGGAGTCCCTATGTTGGCAGAAGGCGACTAGGGAGTGGAGACCGTATGTCTATAATCTCAACTAGGGAATGGAGACCCTATGTTTGCAAAAGGCGACCAGGGAGTGGAGACCCTATGTCTCTCCACTATGTCTAAAATCTCAACTAGGGAGTTGAGACCCTATGTTGGCAAAAGGCGACTAGGGAGTGGAGAACCTATGTATAAAATCTAAACTAGGGAGTGAAGACCCTATGTTAGCAAAAGGCGACTAGGGATTGGAGACCCTATGTCTAAAAATAATTTCAACTAGGGAGTGGAGACCCTATGTTGGAAAAAGGCGACTAGGGAGTGGAGACCCTATGTCTAAAATCTCAACTAGGGAGTGGAGACCCTATGTTTGCAAAAGGCGAATAAGGAGTGGAGACCGTATGTCTAAAATCTCAACTAGGGAGTGGAGACCCTATGTTGGCAAAAGGCGACTAGGGAGTGGAGACCCTATGTCTAAAATCTCAACTAGAGAGTGGAGACCCTATGTTGGCAAAAGGCGACTAGGGAGTGGAGTCTCTATGTCTGAAATCTCAACTAGGGAGTGGAGACCCTATGTCTAAAATCTCAACTAGGGAGTGGAGACCCTATGTTTGCAAAAGGCGACTAGGGAGTGGAGACCCTATGTTTACAAAAGGCAACTAGGGAGTGGAGACCCTATGTCTAAAATATCAACTAGGGAGTGGAGACCCTATGTTGGCAAAAGGCGACAAGGGAGTGGAGACCCTATGACTAAAATTATATCAACTAGGGATTGGAGACCCTATGTTGGCAAAAGGCGACTAGGGAGTGGAGACCCTATGTCCAAAATGGTCTCAACTAGGAAGTGGAGACCCTATGTTCGCAAAAGGCGACTAGGTAGTGGAGACCCTATGTCTAAAATCTCAACTAGGAGTGGAGACCCTATGTTTGCAAAAGGCGACTAGGGAGTGGAGATCCTATGTCTAAAATCTCAACTAGGGATTGCAGACCCTATGTTGGTATAAGGAGTCTAGGGAGTGGAGACCCTATGTCTAAAAATAATCTCAACTAGGGAGTGTAGAGCCTACGTTGGCAAAAGGCGACTAGGGATTGGAGACCCTATGTCTAAAATCTCAAATAGGGAGTGGAGACCCTATGTTGGCAAAAGGCGACTAGGAAGTGGAGACGCTTTGTCTAAAATCTCAACTAGGAAGTGGAGACCCTATGTTGGCAAGAGGCGACTAGGGAGTGGAGACTCTATGTCTAAAATCTCAACTAGGGAGTGGAGACCCTATGTTGGCAAAAGGCGAGTAGGGAGTGGAGACCCTATGTCTAAAATCTCAACTAGGGAGTGGAGACCCTATGTTGGCAGAAGGCGAGTAGGGAGTGGAGACCCTATGTCTAAGATCTCAACTAGGGAGTGGAGACCCTATGTTGGCAAAAGGCGACTAGGGAGTGGAGTCCCTATGTCTAAAATCTCAACTAGGGAGTGGAGATCCTATGTTGGCAAAAGGCGACTAGGGAGTGGGGACCCTATCTCTAAAATTATCTCAACTAG
>NW_017670397.1:0-66539 GCF_001879085.1 Nicotiana attenuata
AACATGTTTATAGGCCCTTAATCAGTCAACTGCAATTAGATATCATGTTCATAGGCTTTAAATAAAATTCAGCACCTAGATATCATGTTTATAGGATTTCTGCATTTTACCATGTCTATGAAAGGGTTTAAAGTCAACAACGCATAGAAAGCATGCCTATAGGAGCTTTAACCAAATCTGAATCGCCTCACTCGCTTATAAGTCTAAAACCAGTAATAATGCCTTACCAGTTGCAGAGCTTATGATCTTTTGCTAAAACTCGCCTTTCTTTAATAACTGACAACTTTTTCTTAAATTGGTATGTATTCAGTTTAATTCATTGTTTCTGAAATCAGTAGATATCATGCCTATAGGATCTTCGTCCAACACCTAGGCAAACCATAGGGTAAATTTTATAAACCAAATCAGATTTTTATTAGCTATAACCAACAGGTAGGCCTGCTTCGGGCTTCTTATCTGAACTATGTAATAAATCAGTCTGCCTCAACCCTTTAAGTTTTAATCAGACCCTAAATAGTACATGTAAGTCATGCTAACTACTTGTTTTTCTCTGTTTAAAGGAGGTGTATTTGAGCCTTTGTTTGTTTATATGCTTTTCCCCAAATTTGCTATATGTGTTTTTGCTTGTCGCCTTAGTATTTTACCTTTTGAAACCACAAATAAGCCAATATCTCCTCCCTTTAGGATTAGTAGTCCCAAGTACCTCCGGGGTTGATAAGATTGGGGCGGGTAATAGCATGCAATAGGTAAACGAGACCATTCCGCGCTTTAATACCTTAACGGGGTGGGAAAGGGTAGATATGGATATCATGACCATGCGATAACATCACGTGTAGCCCCTCATTGAGGAGTGATTACCGGATATTGTGTGGGGTGATCCATATTATTAATAAACCTAGGACCCCCTTTCCCTTTGTTCTTTGTTTCTTTTAAATCTTTTAAAACCATTTCTTCTAAGAAAATCAACTCTCTTTAGTTCTTTCCGACTTTGTTTATTTGTGACCATTACATGAAAATCCCCTCTTATTTGAAACTCTTACTTGCCTATGTGTTAATTGTAATTAAGTCACAACAATAGTTTGGCCGGGAACCACACTAGTGGATCCTGAGGGGTGCCTAACATCTTCCCCTTGGGATAATTTCAAGCCCTTACCCAATCTCCGGTTACTTGACTCAAACCCTTCTTAGTGTCCTAATGCACTTAAATCATTAGGTGGCGACTCTTCAATCCAAAACACAATTCCCCAAAAGGGAACGAGTTGTCATCCCAAATGTCATAAACCCGATTTCGCGAGAAAAAGGAGGCATGACAGACCTCGATAACGCATCTAGATCGGTTCGAGCGGATGCGGATTCATACGCTGCACAGCGGGGTAACGACGTCTTGCACTCCAATGGAGGCACGCAACACGCTAACCAACAGGAAGCCTGAAATATCCCAGCCCCGGTAGAACGGGAAGTAAATCTTCGCATTATTTTTGAAATGTTGCAGGAACAACATTTTACTATCTCTCAGCTACAGAGCCACCCGGAGACTCTCGGCGCGGCAGCACCAAAAATATCTCCTCGCTCCGAGCCAGTACCCGAGGTATCGGGCAATGACGAACAACAACCTATCATGTAACAGTGAGGATGCTGGAAGACATTATCGTAAAGATCGACTCACGCTCGTGGAGACTCCTACAGCAACCGTCTCCCGGAGATACGATCCCGGGACTCATTTTGCGGAAGTCAGAAACAACGAAATTCCCTGGGAGTGACAGGACCCCAAGTCCTCACAGGTGCATCACCACTCACGCACGCCCGTCCAGGAACTGCGACCTCCAAAATGGAGAACTCGGGCCCGTACCGATGAGGAGATTTGAAGAAATTCCCCCGGAAGAAACCATAACGCGGCATCGTTGTTCGACATCTAATCTCGGGGACCCGCTCACCATACTAGCGGGATCCGTGAAAGCACACGCCAACGCCATCAAAATAATACCAGAAGGGCTCAATGCACCGAATGCCGGGAGAAGAAGAAGAAATAAAATTTCACGGGAAGCCGCACCCCGCTCTCCAACAAGACGGACGAGACTGCTCCCGGTCCCAAATAGTGGGGTGGCACGGGCCTTCGCCTAAAACCCAAACAAAGCTTACCCGGCGGCTCTGGAGCAGTTCAAGTGAAGCTTAGTCAAATATCCGGTCGAGACTTGGTCATGTACCAGCAACCAACACCAGACCCAAGTCAGAGCCGTGGACAACCCTCGAAAAACCTCCTCGGGATCGGCGTATCCAGGCAGAGTCCCAACAGAGAAGCCGGCACTGAATGAATGGAGCCATCATCCACACGACACGAACGGAAGAGACGATTCCAGGTACAGCGCATCTCGCAATAACAAGGCAGTAGCCCGAAGATGACACCTTCGAGGAACCTCCAATGGTACCAGATTCAATGAGACGCAAACGGCAAGGAAGCCTCGCCCGATAGAGCTCAACTTCAACGTTGCAGTTCCAAGCATAGTGGTCACCATAAGTGAAGCCGGGAACTCCGGGTGGCTCGGACCTATTCAACCAAAACCCCTCCAGGGAAACCGTGGCCCATCACGAGAATCACGAAATGCTCGGCGTTACAGACCCAAAAGAGCAGCAACTATGCCATCCAACAAAGGTAACCACAAAGCATCGCCAAGTAAGCAAACCTGGATCCAGCTCCATGGACAAGGGGAAATCGGACAAAACAGAGCCGGCAAGCTGCGGCTTATCGCCACAACTGTTAAAGGATTGCGGCACCCCGCTAAGATCCGTACAACGTAGAATGCAAGTGCCCGTCACCAGAAGGGAATGCCCCCCAAGGACACCTCTCGCTAGAGGAAAAGGACGCCGAGATTCCACATCGGCATCACATAACGCATCGGTAATCCCTTCTTTTATTCAAACTCATTTCAAATAAAACAAATATTTATGGGTACAGGTGTATCAGTGAAAGTTATACCGATGATGTCGGGCCAAAGCCAATAGGACGATCCGGACCAACGTCGCTCTCGGGCCGGATCGCTGGTATGTCCCCAATGGCGATTGCCACAACGACCAAATCGCTCCCCCTGAGCGGCCCGCTCGAGCTCAGGCTAATACGTCGAGCGATGCAGGACGCAGACACTTCGTACGGACAACGGCGAATACATCGCCCGGGATGCAATTCTGGCCCTACTCCTCCAAAGGTATAAAACCCCGTGACAGACGCGGAGTCAAAGCTTTTAGCTACAAGCAACAGGATGAGATCTCGCCCTATGCCCATGACCGGCGTTACCCTCAAACGAGGTCAAAAGGTAAGGACAATCACGTCCTCGGCCAGGCCTAGACGGACGAGGAATACGACTGCCTCGGGGCGTACTCCCCAGAACGAAGTTTCCTTTTATCGTTTCCTTTCCTTTCTAGTTGCTAATCTGTACGCAGGAAGCCAGCTGAGGCATTCAGTAGCTCTGGATCCCGATCGAGGATCTGCGGCCACCACGGGGCCCGCCGGGCATTCTTTCCTCGATCGGGTTTCTATCAGGACGAAGGTCCCGCCAACAAGATTATTAGCAGAACTGCACGTCCCCGGGGAAGGGACCCGACAAGTCCATGATCTCTCTCGAAATTTTCCAATATGGAATCACACAAGCACATCGGATAATCAGGGGAGTCACACCCATATGGACTAGACTCACAGCAACAGGACAACATGTATTTACAACTTATATTTTCGCCAAGCAATAAAGAATATTTTCTAAGCATTCGACGCCTCGGCTTATCCTCAGCAAAAAACCTCTCCATCAAATGCATCCCGAAACACTCGGAGACTCAAACAATTCAGCACCCCCACGACCCCAGGGTGCTTTGGGCTCACAAAGCCCTCACGATATGGCTCCAAGTCTGTAAAAGGCGGTATTCAAGCCTAAGCTGATCCGACATATTCAAAGACTCAATATGAGCAATTCGACAACTTGCACGACCCCAGGGTCGGAACTCCGGGCTCACCAAGCCCCCGGAAAACAACTCCGAGCTCACGAGAAACTGTCTTCAAGCAAACTCGATGACTTGGAGACAGTCGCCAATCGCCATGCACTGGAAAATCCGAAATTGTAAGACCCTAACGGGCAGCCTCGGCAAAACCAGATCTATTCTCCATACACTGTAAGACCTCAACAGGCATGGCAAACTGTAAGACCTCAACAGGCATGAAAAATCCCGCAGTTTAGGCTATACGTCGCATTTGTAAGAATCCCTAAAGGGCATACCCTCGGTGTAGACGCCTAAAACTGCTTCTCGGGATCAAAAATGGCCCCGGCCAAACGCACACGACTCCGGTCGAAACGGCTGCTACAGCCCAAAAAACGCGACTCGGGGACGCCCGACTGTTGCTAAAAAATCCTCCGAATCTACTTCGGAAAGAACCGGTTAAACACATGCTTCCCTCAATAGGCAAAAAATAAGTCCCGACCATGTCGGCTCCAAAATCGCAAAAGCATCGATCTACTCGACCTATGGGCTATGAATTTTCCAAGGTGCTCAAAACATCGCCGACTACGACTTGAAATCGAGGTTCTTTTAGAACCGACGACGGGTCAGGCAAAACAATCAATAAGACCTTAACGAGAGGAAACAAAGCCTACAAAAAGCCTTCGGGCCTCACATCAAACAGCGTAAGTTCCATTGTCGTCGGCTAAGCAAAGCCTCCAGGCCTCACACTAAAAGGTCTCTACGACCATCAAGTTGAAAATTGACAACTTGAGGATTAAAGTGAGCTCGAATCGTAACCCGATTCGGAGACCAGATCCAAAATAGTTAAACTAAGCAAAGCCTCCGGGCCTCATATCGAAAGGTCTCTACGACCAAACAGCGTAAGTGCCATTGTCGCCGGCTAAGTACGCCTCCGGGCCTCATACTAAAAGGTCGCAATGACCAAGCAACGCGAAAGGCCACCGTCGCTGGCCGAGAGCTCAAATGAGATTCAAGGGTTGACAACAGCTCGAGTCGCAACGCGACTTGGAAACTGAACCTAAAAATCAAAATACTCCCTAAAAGCGTGGCATCAATGCCGCTTTCTCCAACTGGAACCTCCGGAAAGATCAAAGGGTCAATTACAGTTCGAATCGCAACGCAACTCGGAGACTGGACCCGGAAAATCGCCAAACCCAAGGGCAGAGAATGAAAGTCATTATCACTAGCCCAAACGGGCTCGAGGGTAAAAAAAAAGCTCGAGTCAGGATCCCGACTCAGAAACTGAACCCGAGGGCAATTCAATCACAATATGCTTAAAAGCACGGCCCAGACGACGCTATCAACGGTCGCGACAAATCTCCAGGCCGCACGCCCACAAAATCGCTTCGGTCCAGGAGCATAGTGGGTCATCACCCTCCGCCCATGCAGGCGGGAAAAAGCTGGAAGGCCAATCAGAGTTCGAGCCGTAGCACGACTCGGTGACCAATTCCACAGACCGGTCTACGCGATCAAGAGCTACGATAAAAAAAAGGTACAAAAGGAATAATGCTTTAAAATTCTTCTTACATTACATACGACAAAAACATTCTCCACCTACAGGCATGCCCTGCGCGCGCCGGAAACCAAGTTACAAAATGGTAGGATCTATATTTTGCGCCAAAGGGCTACAACCCGTCAAGATCGTCCTCTGCAGCACCCACGAGGAGCGATCGAGCGTCGTGCTCCTCCGCCCTTGCTTGAGCCAATTCCTCCGAGAGAATAAAGCCCCTCGCTCCAACTTCCTCAAACACTTCTCTCCGGGATCGGCATCAAACATATTCCTCGATCCTCTTCTCACGATCAAGGGCTTGCCTCAACTCAGATTGAGCATCAGCAGCATCCTTTATGCAAATCGCCATCCTACGATCCGCCCTGGTTCGGCTCAGCGTCGTTTCCGCCCGGGCATCAATTATCTCGGCCCTGACCTTCGAGAGGTCAGACTCCGTCTCTCGATCATTTCCGCCTGAACTTGGGCGTTACTACGGGATAAGTTGAGCTGGGCCTCGAAGGCGGGGATCTTGGCTGGGGCACTAATCTCCTCCAAGGCTTGATCCCGCACTTGGCCCCTTAGTTCCTCGCAAGCTGCCCTGACACGGTTCACATAACCTTTAAGGTACTCCAAGGCCTATGTCTTTTTCTGCAACTAACACGGCAAGAAGAAGTTAGCCTTAAAATTCAAAAAAGCAAAGAACACACTACAGAAAGTTACCTGCTCCATCAAATAGCTCTCATAGTTTGAGCTCCGATACACCTCATATCGCCAAAGCTGCAGCTCAGATTCCTTCTCCTTGCAAAGGAGCATAAGGGATTCTCCCTCATCCTGGATCCTCTAGAACTTGGCCTTTTGACGAGACAACTCGGACTTAAGCCTATCACAGGCCTGCGCATGAAAGATTCTATAAGAAGAGGAAGATGCGGGATATGAAAGAAATATGCACTAACTCACCGCGAAGTGAAGATGGCAGATTTCCTCCAGATCAGAACACACCCCTTATGGTACTGCTCCTGCAACCCCGGAAGAACCGGCCCCGGGCATAACATGCTCACTCGAAGGAGCCGCTTGCCGAGAAATAGGTGCCCCGGGGACAACCGACTCTGGTGATGCCCCGTCTTCAGAAAACACGAGCCCGGCCAGCACCACTAGGAGCTCCTTTGCATGATGGGCACTGAACCCTCTTGCTGCTGTCGTCTATCAGAACGGAGGCCGACGACTCCATCTCCTCTCCAGGAAATGCTGCCTCGCCCCGAGGAATCGCCCGATACCTACAAAAACAACAAATTCAGCATAAACGAGATAGGAAAATGACATCTCGAATACATATCAGCGGGACAAAAGCAACATAGACACGTACTTTGATGGTCCACTCCCCACCTGACGCGAGACATAGCTCGCCACCTGCGTTTGCCGCAAGACGAATGGGTCACCAGCCTCCTAACCCAGCCGGGCGAATCATGAACTTGGCCCGACATCCACGAAGTTACTGCAACAAAGGAAGTGACATTTATTACTTGGCTGATTTTCGCCACGAACAAAATCTGAATGAGCGGTAAAGCGTCTCACTTACGTGCGTAATTCCACCCTTCGGGGAATGGCAGAAACTCCACATGAATAATATCGGTCATCCTAACTCAGACAAACCAACTGGCCCACTCTCGATCTCCACCTTCGTCATCGTCAACAACGAAGGGCGTGGGCGAGCGAGCCCTCAAGGTTAGCAGTTCTCGATGGTGGAAAGGCCGATACAGCCTGATGAGATGGTCGAGCGTGAATTCAAGTCCGGCTCTTTCCGCAAAGAATCTCATCATCAGCACCGTTCGCCAAAATGACGGATGAATCCGCGTTAGGGTAACCCGATACTTCAAGCAAAAATCGAGCACGACCTTATCAAGAGGGCCAAATGCAAAGGGTATAGATACACGCTCAAGAACCCATCAGCAGATTTCTCGATGCCTTCACTGGGGGAAAGCACCCGAAGTGTCATCCCCTCGCTCCACCCGGAGTATCGCCTCGCCATCTCCAGGTGTTCCTCTCTTACCCAGGACGTCGGATCCAGAGTGAAATCCTTCGACTCTCCAACGCCGGGAACAACATTCTCCACCCTTCGCCCCGGTTCTGAAGTGGTCGCCATGACTGAAGCAGAACTAACAAAATAAAGCAAAGAAGCACAGGCGCTTTTTGCACTTTAAAAGATAGGGAGCCCTATGCCGAAACGGAAGAACAGCTGCCCAAAAATAGCGAAGTCTCACAAAAGGGCCGAAGCCATCCCTCTTATATACAAAAGGCAACGGCGAAGTCACCTACCAGATGTAAGCTCCAGGAAGCCAATGGCCTCGATGCGGATGGACGGGTCGATACCCGACCCAAGGAACATCCTCCAACAGACGACTAAGCTCGAGAATCCACGCGAATTATCTCCATACTCCAGACAGCATTTCACATTTGGAACCTCCGGCCGCGAGGAATCAGGATCACGATGAGCTCCATAGTGCCGATGCCGGACGCGAGGCACACGTCCGGGCTTGCATTCCCCACCCCGGAGGAACGAACCCCGGAAGCTCCGATCTCCAAGAAATTACACGAGGACCCAAAGAAGCACCCTGAACGTAGGCAAGCTCCTCAAATGGAAGCCGACCTTACACTCTCTGAAAGAATCATTCCACATCAAGATCAATAGGACCCGCCGAGGCATCCGAGTATGACCTTCGTTCGGGGTATTGTTCCCGAAGGTCCCGAAATTTGATGCGAGATCTCCAAACAAACCAGCAGGCCCCGACAGCTCAATCTTACCCGGTCGGTCCCTCATCAAGCCAAAGTACAATAAAAAAGAAAGCGGGGGAGAGCCTTGCCAATCAGCTGGAGACCAGAACGAGCTACCACAGCGAGCTATGACGGCCCATAAGCAATCGAAGGCATTTAAAAATCCCGAAGGGCGTGAAAGAAAATAAGTGCCAAAGGAGAAGCAGAAATCTATCTCATGCGGTCCAAAAGGACCATCTACGTCCAAATCAATAAGGGTTCCGGGGTACCCGAAGACGACCTACATCCGGAGCAGTGGCCCCGGAGGCCCCGGAACTCAACGCGCGATCTCCGAATAACTTGGGAGACTCTTACAAGCACCAATCCATCAGATCGACCCAAAGTTGTCCCGAACGACGACAATGGGACGGAAAAATCCCATGTCGATCGGCAAGAAATCAAAGCAAACACTCACGCCCAAATTAAAAATCAGCGATCAGCAACACAAAAAGATACATTCGAAGGGCCTCGAAAGGCATGAAAGCATACAGAAACAAAGTAAGTTCGGAAGCAGAGGTCAGCAAAGTTCATTTCTCATTTATGAAGTCTTCAAGTATAAAAGCCCCCGAGGGGTCATAGCGTTCGATTACAAAGCCCCGGAGGGTCGTTACAAACAAAGTACAAAGACTTACAAAAATCTACGCCTAAAGCTGAGGAACGGGAGGATGTACATGTGATGAAACCCGGGCGCCCGATCTGCCCTCGAGAGTTCATCTCCGGTATCAGCATACCCAGTCGCCACACCCTCGAGCAAGTATCCTCGAGGGTGATTCCTTCGATCTCCCATAGGTTCCCAGCTCAATCCCCTGAGGGATCTGCGTCGGGGAAGACGCATGAAAGGAATAGAAGGGGACGCGGAGGAGGCAGGGAAAAGAGACATGGCCCGCCAAGGCCAAAGCTTGAAGATTCGGCGGGCCCCCGTCTCAACAGCCGGCGGTGCCACTTTACCCCTTGGGAAAGAAAGAGCCCAAGGGATGAAGTGCCACACCAGGCCCAGGTAGAAGAGTGAGCAGCGGTGCATAATCAGAATAACCATCTACGCAAAGGTGAAACCAACTCTCCGCCCATCGCCATCTCGGGCCGATGGTAGCAGCAGCGAGTTACATAGCGATGATCGCGGCAGTATCGGGACCGCATGCTTATGATCAACAAAAAGAGGCCCCGGCAGAAGGCCTCGACGCGGCCTGGAAGAATTCCTCCAAACAGCCTTGGGATAGAAAGCTTCCATCGTGGTAATCAAAGGTAAAAGAAGATGAGAATAAAGAAGCAAAGCACACCAGCAAGAAATATTGAGATGAAGGATGCAATGCCACAAAGCGCCCTCCTTTATAGGAGGAAAATGGCACGGTCATCAATGCTCTAAAAGGTTGAGTGACGGGTGGAATTACTACCTCCTTGAAAAAATGAACCGACGACAGTACTTTTGCTTCGAGAAAATGACTGGACATCGAGCAGAGATCTATGAGGCACGCCATCTATCACGGAGATTGTGCCATAATCTGAGTCGCCATTATAGCATCGCCAAAAGGAGCTCGAGGAGTTGAGTGTCAGAATCATTTCCCATCACTTCGTCATGAGAAACGCGGAGACTATCTGTACGCGGTAAAATCAGAAGACTTGATTTTTGCTATCAAGACAATTTTTGAAGCCTTCCCCAAGACCCCGAGGGTGGAAGGCTACGATCGAGTTCTCGGCCTCAAGGCTCATCGAGGTCCGAATCGAAGGAAGCAGGGCCCGAGGTCAGGATAAGAGAAAAGGTCTCTTAAGCACATGGATAAACCTGACAGGGCCGGTCTATCTATAGCCTACTAAGAGGACTTGCGTCAGGCCGTCCCATTTTCCTACTCTTTTAAATAATATATACGTACTTTACCGAGTCCCCTCGCCTATATAAGGGGGACTCACCCCACCTTGTGAGGGGCTGATGTTGCTCCACTTCTCCATAGTGCAATAATATCTCTCTTTCGCTTTCTTTCTTCTAAGTTATCAGTGTTCATCGACCCCGAGGTCACCTTAGCATTTTATAGTTTCTTCGTTTGTTCTCCATCATTTAGCTCGAAATTGATAGTATAAGAGCCTTATTTATTTATAACTTTATCTCTTACCCCCTTCCCGACTACCCTCGATAAGCCCGAGATAGGCTTGAGGTCTGGACCCGAGGTATCTACTAGCTTGCTCTACGCCCGGGAACGTCCCCTTACTGGTTCGATAATCGCTTTGGCTAACTCGATCTTTATTGTCTTACTTCATATTTTATCACTAATCACCCTTACAAACTAGCTCGGGAATAGATCACGTATTTTTAGAATCCCATTTACAAATTTAATTGTTGTTACCATTTTCACGGTAAACATAGTTGATGCCGAGATGAGGTATCCACACCTCGAGAAGCTGGCCGTGGCTTTGGTCGTAGCTTCACAAAAGCTTAAACCCTATTTTTAGTGCTACCCCATCTCGGTAGTCACGACCTTTCCCCTGAGGAGTATTCTGCATAAACCCGAGCTGTTGGGTAGATTGGCCAAATGGTCCATAGAATTGAGCGAGCACGATATAACCTATCAGTCGCGAACGATGATAAAGTCGCAAGTGCTCGCCGACTTCATCGCCGTCTTCAACAATAAAATAATGCCTGAAGTCGAAAAGGAAGCAGTTCGTACTTACCCCCAAAATACACGACCTATGGGTTTTGTATATCGATGGCACCTCTAACGTATCGGGATCGAGACTGGGACTCATGCTCGAGGTCCCAACAGGCAAAGTAATTCGCCAGTCCATAAGATGCCCAAATATGATTAATAACAAAGTCTGTACGAGGCTACGATTGCAGGGCTAAAGTTAGTACTCAGGTACGGAGCGAAGTGAGTCGTCCTACAGTGCGACTCTCAGCTCGTCGTCAACCAAGTCGCAGGGACTTTCCGAATCAAGGAACAAAGACTGCAAAAATACCAGGACGAATGCCTGCTCGACCAAATCCCTCGAGCACAGAATATCGAAGCAGACGGCCTTGCCAAACTGGCAGCGACTGCTAAAAGCGTAACCAGCGAAGGGAACGCGGTCACTCTCCTCCACTCGTCAATCGATCAAATCGAGGTACGAACTATAAACCTAACTTGGGACTGGCATAATCGTATTGTCACATATTTGCAGGACGGAGTGCTTCCAGACGATAATGAAGAATCCAAGAAGCTTTGAATGCTGGCGTCCCCCTAACAAAATGCTTAGGCCCAAACCAGACGCGGCTCATTCTGGAGGAAGTCCACGAAGGTCACTGTGAAGCTCATACCGGCAATCGAGCTCTAGTTAGATGCCTCATACGAGCAGGCTACTACTTGCCCACAATGAAAAGCGAGGCTGCTATCTTCGTAAAAAAATACGAACAATGCAAAAGATATGCCCCATGATCCACCAAGCGGGTGAGCACCTCCACTCAGTTACCTCACCTTGGCGTTTCATCAAGTGGGGGATGGACATCGTTAGACCCCTACTAGCGGGACGAGGTAATGTACGATTTTTCCAAGTGGGTGGAAGAAGGTGCATTCGCCCAAATACGCAAGCAAGAAGTGATCACCTTCATATGGAGGAATATCTTGTGTCGTTTCGGCCTCCCCAAAGAAATCAGTTGTGACAACGGGCCTCAGTTCACTAGAAAAAAGATCGCCGATTTCTTCGAGAAATGGCATATCGAAAGAATACTCTCCACGCCATATCATCCCGCGAGCAATGGACAAGTGGAGTCCTCCAACAAGTCAATATTGAATATCATAAAGAAGAAGCTCGAGAACGCCAAGGGATTGTGGCCGGAGTTGCTACCGAAAGTGCTATGGGCATACCGCACAATGCCAAAAACAAGCACAGGAGAAACACCGTACTCACTGGTCTATGGAACCGATGCAGTAATACCGGTCTAGGTCAGAGAACCAAGTCTAAGGTACTCACACGAAAGCGGGCCGAGAAACGACGAAAGCAGGAGGCAAGACCTCGACGAGGCTGAAGAACGAAGAGACATGGCATGCATAAGGATGGTCGCCCAAAAACAACAAGCAGAGCGATGCTACAACAAAAAAGCCAAGATTAGACCGCTCAAAGTCAGAGACTACGTACTCAAAGGAAAACACAGGAAAGCAAAGATCAACGAGAAGGAAAGCTAGGGATTAACTGGGATGGCCCGTACAAAATTTACGGTGGTAGCAAGCAAAGGGTCGTTCAAACTAGAAATGATGGAAGAAAAACTACTACCAAACAACTGGAACATCGCCCACCTCAAATACTTCAACTTATAAGGAAAGATGTTCTCCAAGCCGTACCACATATCCGTATATATACGAAAAGTGATAGAAGTCAGCTGGTTAATTATTATTATGGTTGTTATGATCCATTACAATATTCATTATTATTTCCTTACGGTGAAAATGGATGGCATTGTGGTATTAAGAAAATTAAGCATTCTACTGGTAAATCAACAATGCGAATATACTGTGAACATGAACAATTACCGAGCATAATGAATATGTGTTCAATTGATGGATTACTCGATATGGAAGCTGAGGTCATGCAAAAAGGAAAACGAAAAAGAGACAATGTTTCTTGTCGTGAATATTATTGTTATAAACTTCAAATAAGAGATGATGAAAATATACTTTTACATGCTGGAAGATTATTCCAACAATATGTTGTGGATGAATGGATTAAAATTGAAAGCCAAAGATTAAACTTTGCTACTTTTAATCAGGATTTATTCAGAGTTCATGTATTAGGTGGGCTCTTAAATATTCTACGATGTGGGAAAAGAAAAGCTTCACAGGTTGGAAAACAAAAAACACTCCCACTTAGCTTTACAGGAGGACCAAGAGATATGCGTCGAAGGTATATGGATGCTATTGCATTAGTGCAACAGTTTGGAAAACCAGATATATTCTTGACTATGACGTGTAATCCTTCTTGGCCTGAAATAAAAGAAAACCTTCTGACGATAGATGAAACACAAAATAGAACCGATTTAATTAGTCGAGTATTTCGAGCAAAACTAGAAGAGTTGAAAAAGGATATTCTCAAAACACAAATATTTGGTAAAGTCGTAGCATTTATGTATACAGTGGAATTCCAAAAGCGGGGACTTCCATATGCTCATTTTCTTATAATACTTGATGAAAAATATAAATTACTAACTCCTGAAGCATATGATCGATTTGTATGTGCTGAATTATCGAATAAAAAAGAAAATCCTACATTATATTCACATGTTATAGATCATATGATGCACTGTCCATGCGGAGAATTAAATCCAACAAATTCTTGCATGACAAAAAAAGGTCATTGTAAATATAAGTATCCAAGGGAGTTTGCAGAACAAACAACTAAAGGAAAAAATTCGTATCCAATTTATCAAAGACGAAACACAGGAAAGAAAGTGCAAATAATAGAACACCTTCTTGATAATTCATGGGTTGTTCCTTATAATCCATATTTAATTTGTAAGTTCAACTGTCATATGAATATAGAGATTTGCTCTGATATTAAAGTTGTTAAGTACATTTGTAAGTATATTTGCAAAGGATATGATAAAATTGCATTTCATATACATGCTAATGATACAAACATAGAGATAGATGAAATAAAGGAATACCAATTTGCTAGGTGGGTGTCACCACCTGAGGCTGCATGGCATATATTTGCTTTCCCTATTAGTGAAATGTTTCCAAATGTATATCATCTTTAGCTACATCTTGATGGACAACAACTTGTTTCCTTCAAGAATACAGAAAATATTAGTAAATTATGAACAATCCTATGGTTAAAAAAATAATGTTAACTGAGTTTTTTAAACGAATCGAGAAAACAAAGATGCTATGGACTTAAATTTATTATATCGAGAATTTTTAAAATACTTTGTATGGTCAACAACGTATAAAATATGGATACGTCGTCAACGAGGAAGTGCTATCGGTCGTGTGGTGACATGTCATCCAACTGAAGGGGAAAGATACTATCTTAGACCGCTTCTAATGAATGTGAGAGGACCAAAATCATATGATGATTTGCGAACTGTAAATGGAGTACAATGTAAAACATTTAGAGAAGCTGCAGAAAAAAGAGGATTATTACTTTGTGATAATAATTTGGTAGAATGTATGTCTGAAGCTGTAAGTTATCAAATGACATCCAGTTTAAGACAATTATTTGCTATGTTATTAATATATTGTAATCCAACTAATCCAAGAGAACTATGAGAAAAATTTGATAACCCAATGTCTGAATATTTCAAAAAAAATTCGAATATAGATACAAGAGAAATCCGTTACAAAGTGTTAAACCATATTAACAATATTCTCCATTCAATGGGTCGTGATATTAATGAATTTGAAATATTTTCAGAAATAATTAAGCCATCTGCAGTAGCAAAAGAAGCTAAAGATGTTCATTTCGAAAAAAACATCATTGTTAGCAAAGAAGATTTAATGTTAGAAAACAAATTAAACATTGATCAAAGAAGAGCTTACAATATGATTCTTGACAGAATATTTTTAAATAGACCAGGGGCATTCTTTATTGACGGCTCCGGTGAAACTGGTAAAAGCTTTATATATCGTGCTTTATTAGCTACTGTGAGGCACAGAGGATTTATAGCTTTAGCATCTGCAAGTTCTGGTGTTGCAGCTTCACTTCTTCCTGGGGGTCGAACTGCTCATTCCTGCTTTAAAATTCCCGTTGATGTTAATGAGAATTTCAGCTGCAATATTAGTAAGCAAAGTTCCTTAGCATCTTTAATACGAGATGCAAAACTTATTGTATGGGATAAAATTTCATTGGCAAAAAAGGAAACAGTAGAAGCATTCGATTTGCTTTTAAGAGATCTAATGGAAACTAATATAATATTTGGTGGAAAGGTAGTTGTCTTCAATGGTGATTTTAGACAAACTCGTCCTGTAGTTCGTAGTGGAAAAAAGGAAGTTCGTGAAAGTTTATTGTGCTCTGAAATTTAAAATCAACTTAAAAAATTACAACTATCAGAAAATATGCGTGCGAAAATAGATCTTGCTTTTTATGAATATTTAATGAGAATTGGTGATGGAAAAGAAAGACAAAATGCCTATGGAAAAATTGAAATTCCTCATTCTCTCATTATTCCTTTTACTTCCGATTTATACAAATATCATTCAAATGCTTCTTTTATTATTTCTGCTATTCTAACAACCAAAAATGATTTCGTTGATGAAATAAATGACATGCTTCTTGCTCAATTTCCAACCACCGAAAAAGTTTACATTGCTACTGATGAGACAATTGATCCAAAAGATCAATTGAGTATGAAGATTTTTTGCACACTTTAAATCCTGCCGGTTTGCCTCCTTATAAATTATCTTTGAAAAAAAATTGCCCGATTATGTTATTAAGAAATCTGAATCCCAGTGAAGGTTTATGCAATGGAACACGATTAATATGTAATGATTTTAAAACTCATGTCATTAGTGCAACAATATCTAGCGGCGATTTTGAAAATAGACATGTATTTATTTCGCGAATACCACTCATGACATCAGAAGATGAAAAATTACCTCTCCCTTTTAAAAGAACAGAATTTCCAGTTCGATTATGTTTCGCCGTGACAATAAACAAAGCTCATGGTTAAACATTAGATTTTGTGAGTATCTATTTGCGAGAATCTGTCTTTTCTCATGGTCAATTGTATGTTGCTTTATCAAGAGCCAAAAGTTCTAATTGTGTGAAAGTATTAATTAGACCACCTACAGTTAACGATGATGATGATCACTCTACATATAATATAGTCTATGATGAAATTATTAAAAAAGCTTTTTCCTGACCATAAGCTATAATTTCTTATGGTAAATCTAATTATAACTTGATTTTTTCTATATTCTTTCATTTATATTAAACTACGTCTATTTTTATTGTTAATGTATACTGTTATACTAATATCAATATGTTGTAGTTGCAGGTTAATTCTACTATGGGTGAAAGGTTAACTATCAACATGATCACTCCCAATACAGAAGAATGGACCTGTAAGATCCAAGTAATTGATAAAGGTCGTCCCAAAGACAACAAAGAGAAAAGCAAAAAAAATCAACTCATGACTCTGCAGGATGAAGATGTATTCTTTTTTAAATTCACAAATTTTCCAACAATAATGGAATTAATTCATTTTTTGCTCATATACTAGAGATTGCTCATATTAAAAATTTGATATATTTTGCTGGTATAATTTTTCCCAATTTATTTGAATATGATTAAAATCTAATTGTATCTTATTTTCATACAGGAAAATCAAGTTCAGGCCATCATGTTCAACGCTGATATAACGCATTTTGAAGTTCTATTTGATCCTTTCCATACTTACTTGGTGTCAGTTGCACAGGTGAAGGAGTCATCTTACTTATATGGAAATCCACTTAACAAATTCACTTGGACAATTGATAGAAGCACCATTGTTGAGCCAATTGAAAAGGTCACTCCTCCCGAGGATCCATTACCTCCGCCAACGCGGCTAACTATCACAGCGTTTGACACTTTCGAGTATCAACCAAAAGAATCTGAATTTGGCATTTAAAGATTTAATTATCTATATTTGTGCATATACAATCCATTTATTATACCTTCTCAAAAATCTTTTTAATATTATGACACAATGATTTTCATAATATATTAACTTATTTGCTGTTTCTTTTTTTGGTTTAACGCCAGATGTCCTTGCTATTGTGATTAATGGCGGCCCTTCAACATATGCTGCAAATGGAAGAAGAATTCAAGAATTTATCATTATGGATAAGCAGTAGGGATATACCTCCTCCTATTTCTTTCCTTCGTTTCTTTTGTTGTTCCTTATCTTCCTTCACCTCCTCCTCCTCTTCAACCACCTCTCCTTTTTCGGCTGTAGCTGCTGGTTTTCTCTTTTTGTGGCAAAAAAATATTGCATGTGATTCAACTATGATGTTGTTTTGTCTTTTCTGCATCGTCTAGCAAAGCATATATATTATCTAATTTTAAATCAATATATATGATATTAATTCAAAACTTTAATTTTTTAACCATTTGCAGCATTTTAGTTTGAAATTATATTTCCATATTGTAGTATTGCTGAGTGGTAAGAGGATGAAGCACTCGCACCCTTGTAATATGGTTCTTGTTAAATCTGCACACATAGAAATGAAAGCTTCAGGCTAAAACTCAGGATAGTGGCTTTATTAGGATTCTGGAAGATGCAATGTGTGAAAAGAACATCTTAGCATTTGCAGCATTTTAGTTTGAGATTATATTTCCATATTGTAGTATTGCTGAGTGGTAAGAGGGTGAAGCGCTCGCACCCTTGTAATATGGTTCTTGTTAAATCAAGCACACATAGAAACGAAAGCTTCAGGCTAAAACTCAGGATAGTGGCTTTATTAGGATTCTAGAAAATGCAATGTCTAAAAAAGAACATCTTAGCAATTAGGTTGTGACTTCGTGCATTACCTTAACCAGATTGAAGGTGTAACTTCCATCTTATATTTTCATAGTGCCAAAGTTTTTCTTAGGGAAACAGTGCTTCCTTTTATTAAAAACGATTAACCTTAATGTATTCTTGATGTAATACAATAGCTAATAACTGGGCGAATGATTTAGTTCTTTCCTTGAGATTAACAGAATTTGTTGCCCAGATGATATGTTAAGGGAACATTTTGTTCAAAATAAAACTGGCTTTTTAGTTATTTGAATTAGTTTTAGTATAATACAAAAAGCTACAATGTCATAAAAAGGAGATTGGCTTGTTATGAAAATAAAAGATTTTCGACTTGGACGCTAACCGGTTCAAAAGACCAATTCTTCCCAAACTTCGCAATTTTCCAAACATTGCAGAAATTTTAAGTGCAGTTCAACTCTCTGTTATTGCCCATTGTATGTGGATATCCTTTTTTTGTCTAAGCTAGATATTTGTTATTGTTCACAGTTTCATATTAACCTCCTAAGCTTAAACTATATCTGATGTAGCTTGAATGCTTGATTTATGTGATTGCAAAGTAAAATATTTCGTTCTTTCTTTCCCTAAGCACTTGATTCTTTTGTTTTTGCAACTTAAATATTTGGGAGAATTTATTTATATGGCAGGTATTTTACTTTTTTAGTATTTGTGTCTTCATGTTTGTGACTTTAGAATTCACATTACCTTGTAAATAAATGTCTTACATTTGAGGTTTATTTTACAGTCCAAGTTCACATTTAGCTATTACTTTTTATTACATTTACTTGTGTGACGACCCACCTGGTCGTTTCGCCATTTAGAACCCTGTTCCCTTAAATAAAATTTGCCGTGCTTGCTTTAGCTAATTTACGACTTGCGGGGACAGTTGGTTCGAGATTTGGAAGAGTTTTGAGTGAAATATGCCCAGTTGATTCCTTAGGATTTTCTTAAAAGACTAAGTTTGACTTTGGTCAATATTTTGAGCAAACGGATCCGGATTCGTGATTTGACAATTCCGGAGGGTCCGTAAGAAAATATAGGACCCAGGCATACGCCCGAAATGGAATTCCGAGGTTCCTAGCCCGAGTCATGAATTTTTATTAGAAATGGTTAATCTGAAGTTTTAAGGATTTAAAGAAAATTAATTAATGATCGATTTCATAGGTATCGGGCTTGTATATTGGTTCCGAAGCCCGGTACAGGTCCAAAATATTATTTAAGACTTGAATGTAAAATTTGGTGTCAATCTGAGTAGTTTAAGGGTGTTTTGGCCCGTTGGAGGAAAATTAAGAACTTGAAGTTCATAAGTTTGATTCATTTGGTTTTAGGGAGTGATTTCTAGATTTAGCATTGTTTCGGGTGTTCCGAAGGTTCGAGTAGGTCCGTCTCGTGATTTCAGACTTGTCGGTATGTTCGGGCGGGGCTCGGGAGCCCTGAGCGTCAATCAGACGAGGCTCGAGTGAAGTGCAAAATTTTGCAAGGAGCTGAAGCTGTTGCTTCTGTCATAACCGCACCTGCGGTTGTTGGACCGCAGGTGCGAGACCGCAGATGCGGTCCTCCCATCGCAGAAGCGGCCCAGGGCAGGCCAGGCCAGGAACCGCAAATGTGGCCTGGAGATTGCAGATGCGGTCCCAACTCTTTGGCCCATTTTCACAGATGCGGCCCATTTCTCGCAGATGCAGGACCGCTGATGCGGTCCCTTGACCGCAGATGCGGAAATCGCTGAAGCAGTGAGGTTCATTTAATGTGGGTTCTAAGTCATTTATGTCACTTTTCCCCCCTTCCATTGGCGATTTTAGAGCTTTTGAGAGAAGATCTTCACCTAGCATCTTGAGGTAAGTGTGTTCTACCTATTTCTAGTTTAATATCATTGTCTTAGATAGATTAAACACTAGTATTAAGGTGAAATCATGGGGTTAGAGCAAAAATATAGGGTTTTAATAAAAGTTAGATTTAACCACGAAATTTGTTAGGGAATGAATTAGAAATCATATATTATTGATCCTTAGGTTTTAGAGAACAACTTCCTTCGAAAAATCTCGGAATCCGAGCACGTGGGCCCAGGGTCGGATTTTAGGAAACTTGTGTTAATGGTTGGGAAATCGCTTAAATAGCTAGAATTCGATCTTGTGAGTCTATATTGACTAGTTCTTACTTCATTTAACTAGTTCGGCATCGTTCGACTCCGAATTGAGAGCTTGGACTCGTTTTTGGTATTGGAAGTGCACTTTGGAGCGAGGTGAGTCTTCTTTCTAACCTTGTAAGAGGGAATTGTCCCCATAGGTGTAATAATCTAATTAATTTCCATTCTATGCGGGGGCTACGTACGTACTAGGTGACGAGAGTCCGTGCGTAGCGACTATTATGTCAAGCCCGGGTAGTCTAGGACTCATTAGCATGCTCTATGTGATATTATTGTAACTTGATGATAAATTCTGATTCGTATAAGCTATTTTGATTAAGGTAAATGATACTAGTGAAGGAACCTTATCCTGTTCGATCTTTTAAAAGAGAATGTTTGGTATTCCTGTGAATAACTACTCCTCAGATATATATATATTATCGTTGCTTGTTGATGAGCATATTTATATTTGACCGCGTCGCACGGGTGATTCGCGAGCGGGTAATAGATGCATCTATGGTTCGAGCAGTTCGACCCTCGGCAGTGCACAATTTACTTTTACGTTGGATCGGGCCGTACGTCCCACGGTGTTACTTGCGCATGTTTGCTTAGCATTTCTCTGAGGACTGAATTTCATATCTGCTTGAAATATAGGTGAATATCCATGATAATACTTAGGAAAGAACTGTTATTCCATTATTATTAAATGTTAATAACTTGTATTATCCATGCTTATTATAAATTCTTCTCACATTATTTGACCCTAGTAAGTATCAAGTCGACCTCTCGTCTCTACTTCTTCGAGATTAGACGGGATACTTACTGGGTACATATTGTTTATGTACTCATACTACACTTCTATACTTAATTGTTAAGGGTCTGAGGCAGGTGTATCTGGCTATCAGTCTGGTGCGCATCTTTGAGCGGACTCGAGACTTCGACGGTGAGCTGCTTCCCTTCCATGCCGTTCAACAGCCTGAAGAAGTCTTCCTTATGTATTTTGCTGTCTAATCTGTTTCGGACAGTAGGATAGTGTGATTCTTTTGTATATTCTACTAGTTGCCCACTGGTTATGACACCAAGTCTTGGCACACACATTAGTAGACTGTATTATTTTGGGGTTGTATGATCATCATGATCTTATTAATCGTTTATGATGTTATTCCAACATAAAGAATTATTTCAACTATTTCGGGGTAAAGGTAAATGAAAGTTTAGTTAGTATTTTCCGCGTTGGCTTGCTCATCAATGGTGTTGGGCGCCATCATGACCTGTTATGGAAATAGGTCGTGACCACATGGTATCAGAGCACTAGGTTCACGTAGGTCTCACAAGTCATGGGAAAACCTAATAGAGTCTTGTAGATCGGTACGGAGATGTCTGTATTTATCTTTGAGAGGCTATAGGGTATTAGGAAGAACTACTCTTTACTCATTCCTATCGTGCAGTGGTTGGCATACTAAATTTCTCTCTTCTATTCTCTCATATATGGTGAGGACACGTATGGCTAATGTTCCAGACCCGGGCGGAGCTGCTTCCCCCGTTGCTCGAGGCCGAGGCAGAGGCCGGGGGAGGGCACCGGCCCGTGGTAGGGGACGAGGGCATCCCAGAGTTATTCCAGTAGTAACACCAGCAGATCCTGCGGGAGACCCTATTATCAAGGAGCACGGCGAGGTGCCCGCAACTGAGCTTACCCCGGCAGACTTTATGACGGCACCGGGATTTCCGGAGGTTATGGGCCGTATGCTTCGCTTCATGGATTCTATGACTCAGGCTGGTTTATTTCCAGCAGGCCCAGCCACCTCACAGGCAGGAGTGGGAGCACAGACCCCTACTTCTCAGGCTCCTGTACATGCAACTGCAGTGTATCATACTCCGGGTGCACTACCCGCAGATGGGGCCCAGTCAGTTACTGCAGTGGTGCCCCAGCTCAGACCAACTGCGGACGGTGATTCGCAGAAGTTATTGGATAGATGGACTAGGCTTCACCCTCCTATCTTCGGGGGTGAGCGACACGAGGATGCCCACGACTTCATCAACAGGTGCAGGGACAGACTGCACAACATGAGGATATTGGAGTCACATGGAGTTGACTTCACTACTTTTCAGCTGGAGGGCAAGGCCCGTAGATGGTGGCAGTCCTATGTTTTTGGCAGGCCAGCAGGTTCTCCTCCCCTCACCTGGGGTCAGTTCACCCAGCTGTTCTTGGATAAATATATTCCACCCTCTGAGAGGGAAGAGCTGCGGCACCAGTTTGAGCATCTCGAGCAGTGTCATATGTTTGCGACCGATTATGAGGCTAGGTTCTCTGTGACCGATTATGAGGCGAGGTTCTCGCCGTGCACTCATGATACTTCCCATAGATGCAGAGAGAGTGCGGAGATTTGTTGCGGGGTTGCACCCCGGTATTCAAGCTAGCATGGCCCGAGAGGTGGAGATGGGTACTGAGTATCAGCTAGTAGTAGAGATTGCTCGCAGGATTGAGGGGTATAGCCTGAGGGGTAGAGAGCAGATTCAGCAGGAGAAGAGGGCCCGATTTTCAGGAGAGTTCAGAGTTGCCCCAGCTAAGGGAAGGGGTCACTTCGAGAGAGGCCAGCCCAGCAGACCCTCATATTCAGCACCACCACCCCCCCTCCCCGAGGTGCTCCAGTGAGACCTTATTTCAGTGTGATGCTAGAGAGTTCTTACCGCCCACCAGCTATTCAGGGTTCCTCCGGCGGGTATTCTGGTTATCAGGATTCTTCTAGTGCTCACTTCAACGCTGTGCCAGAGAGTTCCTATCGCCCACCAGCCATCCAGGGTTCTTCCAGTGGGTATTCCGGTCAGCAGGCTCAGACTCCAGGGCAGCAGGCTATGGTACCGAGAGTGTGCTACGAGTGTGGAGATCCGGGTCACCTGAAGAGGACCTGCCCCAGGCTTCGGGGCAAGGCAGTGCAGCAGGGTCAGCAGCCCATGATTTCAGCACCAGCTGCCCAGCCACCTAGAGGTGGAGGGTAGGCTGGTAGGGGCCGTCCTAGAGGTGGAGGTCAGGCAGGGAGAGGTCAGCCAGCTACTGCTCAGTCAGGTGGGGGCCAGCCAGCCGGCGCTCCAGCTAGATTCTATGATCTTCCGGCGAGGCCAGATGCATCGGCCTCAGACGCCGTCATCACAAGTATTATTTCCGTCGGTGGTAGAGATGCTTCGGTATTATTTGACCCAGGTCTACTTATTCATATGTATCATCTCTGTTTGCTCGTTTCCTGGTTATTTCTCCTGAGCCTTTGGGCACTCCTGTTCATGTGTCTACTCCTGTGGGTGATTTTGTGGTTGATGATCGGATCTACCGGTCCTGTGTGGTCACATTCTGTGGTTTCGAGACTAGAGCAGATCTCATGTTGCTTGATATGATCGATTTTGAGGTCATCTTGGGCATGGACTGGTTATCTCCATATCACGCCGTCCTAGATTGCCATGCCAAGACTGTTTCACTAGTGATGCCAGGGTTGCCGAGATTGGAGTGGAAGGGTTCCACAGTCGATGCACCTAGTCGGGTTATTTCTTTCCTGAAGGCTCGGCATATGGTCGAGAAGGGGTGTTTGGCTTATCTAGCTTATGTTCGAGACACCACCGCAGAGTCTCCGACGATTGATTCAGTTCCAGTAGTTCGGGAGTTTGCCGATGTGTTTCCCTCTGATCTTCCTGGCATGCCATCGGATCGTGATATTGATTTCTGTATTGGTTTGGCTCTAGGCACCCAGCCTATATCTACTCCGTCGTACCGTATGGCTCCTAAGGAGTTGAAGGAGCTGCTTGATGAGTTGTTGGCGAAAGGGTTTGTTAGGCCCAGTGTATCGCCTTGGGGTGCACCAGTGTTATTCGTGAAGAAGAAGGATGGGACTATGCGAATGTGCATTGATTACTGCCAGTTGAACAAAGTCACCATCAAGAACAAGTATCCGTTGCCTCGTATCGATGATTTGCTCGACCAGTTGTAGGGTGCTAAGGTGTTCTCTTAGATAGACCTGAGGTCAGGGTATCAACAGGTGAGGATTCGGGACTCGGATGTTCCGAAGACTGCATTCCGGACTAGATATGGCCATTATGAGTTTTGGTTGATGTCCTTTGGCTTGAATAATGCCCCAGCATTCATGATATATTCTCGCAGCCTGGGAGAGCACGAGCAGCATTTGAGAGTAGTGCTTCAGACCTTGCAGGAACAGAAGCTATATGCTAAGTTCTCCAAGTGTGAGTTTTGGCTAGAATTAGTGGCATTCTTGGGACATATTGTGTCAGGAGAGGGTATTAAGGTGGATCCCAAGAAGATTGAAGCAGTTCAGAGTTGGCCACGTCCTACCTCAGTGGCCGATATCAAGAGTTTCCTGGGGTTAACAGGTTATTACAGGCGATTCGTGCAGGGCTTTTCATCTATTGCATCACCTTTGACTAGATTGACCCAGAAGGGTGCCCCTTTCCGTTGGTCTAATGATTGTGAGGAGAGCTTTCAGAAGCTCAAGACAGCTTTGACTACAACACCAGTTCTTGTATTGCCTTTCGGCTCGGGGATGTATACGGTAATATTGCGACGCCTCACGCGTTGGCTTGGGATGTGTATTGATGCAGGAGGGGCGAGTTATTACATATGCTTCGCGTCAGCTGAAGGTTCATGAGAAGAATTATCCTATGCACGATCTAGAGTTGGCCACGATTGTTCATGCTCTTAAGATATGGAAGCATTATCTGTATGGGGTATCATGTGAGGTTTATACCGATCATCGCAGCTTACAGCATTTATTCAAGCAGAGGGATCTTAATTGAGGCAGCGCAGGTGGCTTGAGTTACCAAAGGATTATGACATCACCATTCTTTATCATCCGGGCAAGGGAAATGTGGTCGCGGATGCCTTGATCAGAAAGGCGGAGAGTATGGGTAGCTTGGCATTCATTCCAGCAGCAGAGAGGCCACTAGCTTTGGACATTCAGTCCTTGGCTAACAGGTTTGTGAGGTTGGACATTTCAGAGCCAGCCGAGTTCTTGCGTGTGTTGTTGTTCAGTCTTCATTATTGGGGCAGTCAAGGCCCGGCAGGTCGATGATCCACATTTGGCGGTTCCTAGGGATACGGTGCTTCAGGGAGGTGCCAAGGAGGTTTCCATTGGCGAGGATGGTGTTTTGCGACTCCAGTGTCGGTTATGTGTCCCTAATGTTGATGGTCTAAGGGAGAGGATCCTAGAGGAGGCACACAGTTCGCGGTATTCTGTTCACCCGGGAGCTACGAAGATGTATCGCGACTTAAGGCAATATTTTTGGTGGCGGAGGATGAAGAAAGACATAGTAGAGTATGTGGCTAAGTGTTTGAATTGTCAGCAGGTCAAGTGTGAACACCAGAGGCCGGGTGGCCTACTTCAGCAGATGCCTATACCAGAGTGGAAGTGGGAGCGCATCACCATGGATTTCGTAGTTGGGTTATCACGGACCTTGCGGAAGTTTGATTCAGTGTGGGTCATTGTTGATAGGTTGACCAAGTCGGCTCACTTCATTTCAGTGGCGACTACTTATATAGCGGAGAGGTATGCTCAGATTTACATTTGGGAGATAGTCCGGTTGCACGGTGTGCCTGTTTCCCTAATATCAGATAGGGGCCCTCAGTTCACCTCCCACTTTTGGAGAGCCGTTCAGAGTGAGTTGGGGACCCGTGTAGAGCTCAGCACAACATTCCATCCTAAGACCGACGGGCAGTCAGAGCGGACAGTTCAGATTTTGGAGGACATGCTCAGGGATGTGTGATTGACTTTGGAGGGTAGTGGGATCAGTTCTTGCCCTTGGTAGAGTTTGCATACAACAACAGCTATCAGTCCAGCATAGAGATGGCTCCATACGAGGCTTTATATGGTCGCCGTTGTCGTTCTCCTATCGGGTGGTTCGAGCGTGGCGAGGCTAAGTTATACGGTACGGATTTGGTACGGGATACCTTGGACAAGGTAAAGTTGATCCAGGAGAGGCTTCACACAGCTCAGTCCAGACAGAAGAGTTACGCGAATCAGAAGGCGCGTGATGTATCATTCATGGTTGGCGAGAAGGTTCTCTTGAAAGTCTCGCCAATGAAGGGCATTATGAGGTTCGGGAAGAAGGGCAAGTTGAGCCCAAGGTTTATTGGTCCTTTTGAGGTGTTGAGGAGAGTTGGGGAGGTTGCCTATGAGCTTGCGTTACCCCCCAGCTTATCGGGAGTTCATCCAGTTTTTCATGTGTCGATGCTTCAGAAGTATCATGCCGACTTGTCCCATGTGTTAGACTTCAGTACTATTCAGCTGGATGAGAGCTTGGGTTATGAGGAGGAGCCAGTTGCCATTATTGATAGACAGGATCGCCAGTTGAGATCCAAGAGGATTCTGCGGTAAAGGTCCAGTGGAGGGGCCAACCAGTCGAGGAGGCGACCTGGGAGTCCGAGGAGGACATGCGGAGCAGATATCCCCATTTATTCAGCAGCTCAGGTACTTTTCTATGTCCATTCGAGGACGAACGTTTGTTTAAGAGGTGGAGAATGTAACGACCCGCCTAGTCGTTTTGCCTTTTAGAACCCCGTTCCCTTAAATAAAACTTCTCGTGCTTTCTTTAGCTAATTTACGACTTGCGGGGACGGTTGGTTCGGGATTTGGAAGAGTTTTGAGTGAAATATGCCCAGTTGATTCCTTAGGATTTTCTTAAAAGACTAAGTTTGACTTTAGTCAACATTTTAAGCAAACGGACTCGGATTCGTGATTTGACGGTCCCGGAGGATCTGTAGGAAAATATGGGACCTGGGCGTATGCCCGGAATCAAATTCCGAGGTTCCTAGCCCGAGTAATGAATTTTTATTAGAAATTATTAATCTGAAGTTTTAAGGATTTAAAGAAAACTAATTAATGATCGGTTTCATAGGTATCGGGCTCGTATGTTGGTTCCGAAGCCCGGTACAGGTCCGAAATATCATTTAAGACTTGCCTGTAAAAATTGGTATCAATCCGAGTAGTTTAAGGGCGTTTTGGCCCGTTGGAGGAAAATTAAGAACTTGAAGTTCATAAGTTTGATTCATTTGGTTTTAGTGGGTGATTTCTAGATTTAGCAGTGTTTCGGGTGTTCCGAAGGTTCGAGTAGGTCCGTCTCGTGGTTTCAGACTTGTCGGTATGTTCGGGCGGGGCCTGGGAGCCCCGAGCGTCAATCAGACGAGGCTCGAGTGAAGTGCAAAATTTTGCAAGGAGCTGAAGCTGTTGCTTCTGTCATAACCGCACCTGCGGTTGTTGAACCGCAGGTGCGAGACCGCAGATGCGGTCCTCCCATCGCAAAAGCTGCCCAAGGCAGGCCAGGCCAGGAACCGCAGATGCGGCTCCCAAGCCGCAGAAGCAGCTCCTTAGATGCGGTCCCAGCTCTTTGGCCCATTGTCGCAGATGCGGCCCATTTCTCGAAGATGCGGTCCCCTGACCGCAGATGCGGAAATTGCTGAAGCAGTGAGGTTCATTTAATACGGGTTCTAAGGCATTTATGTCACTTTTCCCCCCTTCCATTGGCGATTTTAGAGCTTTTGAGAGAAGATCTTCACCTAGCATCTTGAGGTAAGAGTGTTCTACCTATTTCTAGTTTAATATCATTGTCTTAGGTAGATTAAACACTAGTATTAAGGTGAAATCATGGGGTTAGAGCAAAAACCTAGGGTTTTAATAAAAGTTAGATTTAACCACGAAATTTGTTAGGGAATGAATTAGAAATCATATATTATTGATCCTTAGGTTGTAGAGAAAAACTTCCTTCGAAAAATCTCGGAATCCGGGCACGTGGGCCCGGGGTCGGATTTTAAGAAACTTGTGTTAATGGTTGGGAAATTGCTTAAATAGCTAGAATTCGATCTTGTGAGTCTATATTGACTAGTTCTTACTGCATTTAACTAGTTTTGGATCGTTCGGCTTCGAGTTGAGGGCTTGGACTCGTTTTTGGTATTGGAAGTGTACTTTAGAGCGAGGCGAGTCTCCTTTCTAACCTTATAAGAGGAAATTGTCCCCATAGGTGTAATAATTGAATTAATTGCCATTCTATGCGGGGTCTACGTACGTACTAGGTGACGAGAGTCCGTGCGTAGCGACTATTATGTCAAGTCCGGGTAGTCTAGGACCCATAAGCATGCTCTACGTGATATTCTTGTAACTTGATGATAAATTCGAATTCGTATAAGCTATTTTGATTAAGGTAAATGAGACTAGTGAAGGAACCTTATCCTGTTCGGTGTTTTAAAAGAGAATGTTTGGTATTCCTGTGAATAACTACTCCTCAGATATATATATTATCGTTGCTTGTTGATGAGCTTATTTATTTGACCGCGTCGCACGGGTGATTCGCGAGCGGGGTAATAGATGCATCTACGGTTCGAGCCGTTCGACCCTCGGCAGTGAACAATTTACTTTTATGTTGCATCAGGGCCGTACGTCCCACGGTGTTACTTGCGCATGTTTGCTTAGCATTTCTCTGAGGACTGAATTTCATATCTGCTTGAAATATAGGTGAATATCCATGATAATACATGGGAAAGAACTGTTATTCCACGATTATTAAATGCTAGTAACTTGTACTATCCATGCTTATTATAAATTCTTCTCATATTATTTGACCCTAGTAAGTATCAAGTCGACCTCTCGTCTCTACATCTTCGAGATTATACGGGATACTTACTGGGTACATATTATTTATGTACTCATACTACACTTCTGTACTTAATTGTACAGGGTCTGAGGCAGGTGTATCTGGCTATTAGTCTGGTGCGCATCTCTGAGCGGCCTCGAGACTTCGACGGTGAGTTGCTTCCCTTCCATGCCGTTCAGTAGCCTGAAGAAGTCTTTCTTATGTATTTTGCTGTCTATTCTGTTTCGGACAGTAGGATAGTGTGATTCTTTTGTATATTCTAGTAGTTGCCCACACCAGGTCTTGGCACACACATTAGTAGACTATATTATTTTGGGGTTGTATGATTGTCATGATCTTATTAATCGTTTCTGATTTTATTCCAACTTAAAGAATTATTTCAACTATTTCGGGGTAAAGGTAAATGAAAGTTTAGTTAGTATTTTCCGCGTTGGCTTGCCCAGCAATGGTGTGTGGCGCCATCATGACCTGTTATGAAAATGGGTCGTGACAACTTGACTTCCTTGCTACAAGAGTATGTTGGTTGAAAGTAATGACCAATTATATCGGAATATAAATCATCAATATTATGAATTGTTGTCATCTCATGCTCATTTCATATTTCTTCAATATGCTTCAAGTTTTGGGTTTGTGAATCATTTTACAATTTCCCACGGGAGAGCTTGGTAGCTAATATTGTATTTTCTTCATGTGGCTTCAATATAGTATTTGAACATCTTCTATTCATTGTTTACATGAATAAAACAACAAAATTCACACTCTGAGAATATTTCATTGATCTTTATGGGAATAAACTTTTGAAACAACTGAATGAATACCCATTTATTCTTGCTAGAAAAATTGGTAGATCATCATTAGGTAATAGTATTTACATGATTTTACCTTTTCCCTTTTCAAATCAAACAATGAAATCAAATCTTAATATTTGAATGCATGTAGGATCGTCGAACAAATTCAGTGGGTTGTCGAACAAATTTAGTACAACAATCAATCCTCCTTACCCACAAGCTGTTGAGTTGAAATCATGGTATTATGCATGTATTCCTTTGTGAATTATGCATCTGTAGAAGCATATTGTTGATATGATGCATTAATATATACAAGAACAATTTTTTTAAATTTTATCTACCTTGTAAGGCCAAAACAATTGAACCAATGCTTAATGCATACAAGATAGAGAGTACATCTTCCACAGGCTATGTTATGGTGGTTCCCTTTGAGGATGAAACTATAGCTGTTTCCAATGTCCAAGCGCAACCTCAAGTAAGAACAACATAAATTATATTATTCTATCGAAATTAAATTATTTTTTGTAGTCAAAAAAAAAATATGTGGCATTCTTGAATTATATAGGGACATGTATTTTATCTTGAAGCTGAACTTTTTCTGCCAAATGAGAATCAACGATTTTGTGTGTTAGCTTGTTCTGACTGCAAGCAATATTTCACGAGATCTTTCTCTCGGAGGATAATTTATTGTACAAACTGTCAACGATCCACTCATCTAATTCCAAGGTATAAATGCTACTAGATTCTTTTATATGACTAATGACTATTTAGAGTTTACAATTATTTTGTTTTTATTCATCTAACCAAATATTTGCTCTACATTATAACTGATGTCAATCTGAA
Source organism: Nicotiana attenuata (assembly GCF_001879085.1). NCBI lineage: Eukaryota > Viridiplantae > Streptophyta > Magnoliopsida > Solanales > Solanaceae > Nicotiana > Nicotiana attenuata. Next base: position 30,147 of record NW_017670397.1, read on the forward strand.
GTCACTGTTAGAGACAATAGTAGTTTTGCAACAGCCATTATTTCTGACAAACCTGCCGAGAAAATATTTTGCCTCAGCTCAGAAGAAATTTATGACATCTACCATGTCAAGGTACATATTTCATATTACTATTAGCTTCAAAAACATACAAATGGCAGAATGACCCTCTTTTGATGCGTAACTAACCAATTTCGTCCTCCCAGAAACAAATTTTACCTCTTGCGGATGTGCAGAAAGATATTCAAAATTCAAATGAAAAAATTATTTACAAAATATCATGATACAGTGCAAAAGTTGTCCATTTTATCTTACGTGAACAAAGACAATGAGATCCACCAAGAGTTCCCACCAACCATGATGGATGTTGCCGAGGGGAGAAAATGCAAAATTGAACGCCTTGGCTTGGAGGGAAGAGAAGCTCAAGAGACAACTAACAAAGACAATGCTTCCTACTACAAGCGGGGCTTGGAAACATGGACTCCTCCTTTAAAAAAGTAATTGTAAGGTATTTGAACTTTTTAATTAAGTTGTTGTTCTTTCATGTGATCATATAATTAATTTTAAGATGTAATTAATATGATAGTTCTAAAAAATAGATCAACACATGTGTAGTTCCTACGTACACTTGTTCTTGCACCTCTTTGCATTATTTAATTTTCTCTTGGAACGTTCTAGCAATTTTAATCGATGTACAACATATTTACTTAATTGCACTCGCTCTATTAGTTGAAGCTGAAGCCACATTTTGCTGCTGTTTTGGGACGCATTTGAAGGCATTTTGCTGCTTTTTTGGATGCGGTTAGAGCCATAGTTATGTTGCTGCTTTCTACCTACGGTTAAAGCTAATCTTTTGGTGGTGTGATATTAGGTTAGTTTACCTATTTACTATCTGCCTATTATACTATCCCATCTCCCGTATTACTCAATTAATCTAATTCTTCATGGTTTATTAACATGTCAATACAGAATGATCTAAGAAAAATTCACCATGTCTTCCTCATTATTGAAAATGCTTTTAATAAAGACAAAACATGAAAAAAAGACAGAAACATGTCTTCAATCTTCACTTCCCCTAATTCTTGCTCTTGGCCAAGGACGAAGTCTTTTCAACAGTTGAGCATCGTCATTTTCTTAAACTATTGAACATGCTAAGAGTGGCCATAAAAAACCTCATATTCAACTTGTGGCACGCCTCATTCTCCCCAATATCTGAAGAAACTAGTTGTACTCTTAAATGTTGATACTGAGCATAATGAGCTCTAAGTTTACCATCATTCTACTTTTTACTCGGGAAAAATGTGATGTCTTTGTTTTATCATACACAACTTCTATTTTGTCCTTCAACATCACGCCGTATTCAAAGGGGATAGTGCAATTGTATGCAACATAAGTTTAAGGCCAAAGCATGGAGTAGTTGTACTAAACTTCTCAATTCCTTTAAGTATCATGCATGTGTGACTTTCTTCTACCACTACCATTATATCTTCCCCTAAAAGGGATGAAATGGCCTCGGCTATCTACCTGGTAAGCCTCTCCTGTACTTGCAGTTTGAAGCGTTTAAAATGTATGATTGATTGCAATTCACTTCTTCCAATGGAATTAAGTTCATTTGAAGAGTAATAACCTATATGCACAGCACCTTGTAAAGGAAGTAAATGTGACCACTTCAAGAAACGATATGGAGTACCTGCAAGCTCTTTCCTAGATGGGTCTTCCCCCAAAGATTTAAGTATTGAAACAACTGCATTGGTCATAGTTTCAAGACCGAGATGGGCACCATGATTGGTCAAACACACCAGGATTGGTGTTTTCTTTGCTTATACTTCTGAAAATTAGAGGACTTAAAAATAGAATTTGTCTACACTCTACCTGTTGAATCACAATGTGATTTGCATTACAATTGAGATTAATTAATAGGGCTATAAGATAATGTCTCTCTAAATTTTGCTGCTTCTCTTTTTTTGGGTGTGTTTGTGTGTTTCATTATCCTTCTATTAAAGGAGTTTGTTCTTTAATGAAAAATTAACGTGCTTTGCCTAAGGATATTGTATCATAAGGATTGTTTGATCAATAATGGTGTAACAGAAGGCCTACTTATGCTAATCTTGTAGGGAGGCATCATCCCACACTGAAAAAGCGCTTTAGAAAAAATCGGTTGCATTGATATTACGCTAAAACTTAATTCATTATGTTATATAGGTATTGAAACTTGGTATTTTTCTGTGATTTTGCGATGTCATTGCAGATGTCAGTACTTTTGTTGCAGTACAAAGAAGAAGAACAATTACAGTATGGACAAAGAATCACCTTTTGTGAATATAGATACTCTCATGGATGTAAATATTATGCCACTTTCAAAGTAAAATGCATCTTTTTTTGTTGATATGTAAATACCAATATGTTTATATATGTATATTTAGTATTCTCATAGATGTGAATACCGTGTCTCTTCAATGATGTCTCAACTTCTGTCCCTTCTTTTCAATTTCATATCAAAATAAATTAATCACAAATAGTAATTTCATATTCTACAGTATTGGGCCCATGCTATGCACGGGCAAAAGCCATCTAACCAGCTGATTTGTACATAGTACCTTCAATGGGTCGCCAACATAGTCATGGTGAAAAAGAACAATGGGAAGTGGCTGATGTGCGTAGACTTCACAGACTTGAACAAAGACTGCCCATAAAACTCATTCCCACTACCCCATATTGACCAGTTCATTGATGCAATAGCCAGGCACGAGCTATTAAGATTTTTGGACGCCTATTGGGGCGACAACTAGATCCTCATGGAGGAGGAAGACCAAGAAAAGACCACTTTAATCACTCACCCGGGACGTACTCCTATAGAGTGATGCCTTTTGAATTGAAAAACGTGGGCGCAACATATCAGAGGTTGGTGACAAAAATGTTCAAAGACCAGCTCGAAAAAACCATGGAAGTCTAAATTGACGACATGTTGGTCAAGTCAAAAAAGAAAGAGGATCACATCAACCACTTGAAAGAGGCCTTCGACATACTCAGACGATACAACATGAAATTGAACCCTGAAATGTGTGCCTTCGGCGTAATTTCGGGAAAGTTCCTCGGCTTCTTGGTATCACAACGAGGCATCGAGATCAACCCCGACCAAATCAAAGCTATAGAAGGAATACCGGAGAACCTAACCAGTAAGAAACAAGTATAGAAGTTGACCGATCGCATAGTCGTCCTGTCGAGATTCATCTCACGGTCCTCCGACAGATTCCATAAATTTTTCGGCGTACTCAAGAAAGACAATGGAACTCTGAGTGCGTCGAAGCCTTGAAAGAGTTAAAGGTGTACCTATCTTCACCCCCATTGCTCTATAAGGCGGCTGGGGAACGTCTCCTCATCTACATAGCCGTGTCCGATGTGGCCATGAGTACGGTCCTGGTCCGAGAAAACAAAGGTCTGCAATCTCCCATTTACTATGTTAGCAAAAATCTAGTTGACGCCGAGTTAGGGTATCCACACCTCGAGAAGCTGGCCGTGGCTTTGGTCGTAGCTTCATGAAAGCATAAACCCTATTTCTAGTGCCACCCAATCTCGGTAGTCACGACCTTTCCCCTGAGGAGTATTCTGCATAAACCCGAGCTGTTGGGTAGATTGGCTAAATGGGCCATAGAATTGAGCGAGCACGATATAACCTATCAGCCGTGAACGATGATAAAGTCGCAAGTGCTTGCCGACTTCATCGCCGACTTCAGCATAAAAATAATGCCTGAAGTCGAAAAGGAAGTCGCTCGTACTTACCCCAAAATACATGACCTATGGGTTTTATATACCGATGGCACCTCTAACGCGTCGGGATCGAGACTGGGGCTCATGCTCGAGGTCCCAACAGGCAAAGTAATTCGCCAGTCCATAAGATGCCCAAATATGATTAATAACGAATCCAGTACGAGGCTACGATTACAGGGCTAAAGTTAGCACTCAGGAACGAAGTGAGTCGTCCTACGGTGCGACTCTCAGCTCGTCGTCAACTAAGTCGCAGGGACTTTCCAAATCAAGGAACAAAGACTGCAAAAATACCAGGACGAATGCCAGCTCGACCAAATCCCTCGAGCACAGAATATCGAAGCAGACGGCCTGGCCAAACTGGCAGCGACCACTAAAAGCGTAACCAGCGAAGGGAACGTGGCCACTTGTCACGACCCTGAACCCGGACCCGGTTGTGATGGCGCCTCTCGTGAAGACAAGGCCAACCGACACATTCCCAATTTATTTTTAAGCAATTAAGTAATAAAACCAAGTCATAAGATAATAATACAGTTGCGGAATAGACATAGCCCGATATCGGGGTGTCACCAGTCATGAGCATCTATCATAACAACTACAAGTCTGAAACGAGTCTACACAACTATTACGTAACTAAAACAGAAGGAAATAAGATAGAGGGAGAAGCACCGGGCTGCGAATCGCTGGGCAGCTACCTAGTGAATCTCCGAAATCTTCTGGAAGCTCTCTCAACCCTCACAAGCAGGACCTGATGCACCTGAATCTACACACGGGGTGCAGGGAGTAAAGTGAGTACTCCAACTCAGTGAATAATAACAATAAATGAAGACTGAGCGATACAAAATCACGTTAAACACAACAATATGCTATAAGAGGCAGAGTAAAATCAGTAAAGTACAATTAAACATTGTAATCTCATAAAGCACCTTGTAAGCAGTTAAACAAGTAAAAGAAAGCAGCTAGAAAAGGTAAACACATAAGAACCGCCCCTCGGGCATAATAACAACAGAATCATCCCCTCGGGCAATAACATAGAACAATACCAGCCCCTCGGGCTATATCTCATATCACAATGGGTACCCGCGCTCACTGGGGGTGTACAGACTCCGGGAGGGGCCCCTTACGGCCCAACCGTAATATCAAGCGATCTCGTGGCATAATCACATAGGCTCTCGGCCTCATATCAACAAGCCACCTCGTGGCGTACAAATCTCAGGCCCTCGGCCTCATAATCATAATCAGTGTATCACCGCTGCAGCGTGCAGCCCGACCCAAAAGAATCCTCACAACACAGGCCCTCGACCTTACTCAGTCAGAATCTCATAAGCCACTCGGGCAACAGTAAAACATGATGCTCAGCTCAAAGTATCTTTCAAAATATCATTTAAGGTGTTAAAATAGAGTAATCATGGCTGAGTTATGAAAATAGTAAAATATAGCATGACTGAGTACAAGTATAAAGTCAAAATAGTGAGGAAATGGCAGTAAAAATCCCCTAAGGGTACAAATAGTTGGCACGAAGCCCAAATATGGCATTTAGCCCAAAACATGATAACATCAAACAATTGACAATCAAAAACGCAGTAAAACAGTCATTCGGGATGGACCAAGTAACAAATCCCCAACGATGCATGACCCCACGCTCGTCACCTAGCGTGTGCGTCACCTCAACATAGCACAACGATATGTGATCCGGGGTTTCATACCCTTAGGACAACATTTACTATCATTACTCACCTCGATCCGGTCCAAACTCTAGCCCGCGATGCCTTTGCCCTCTCGAAATGACCTCTGGAGGCTCCAAATCTAACCAAAATCAGTACATAACCATTAAAATATGCTAAGGGAGCAAAGCCCACTCGAAAATATCCAATTTACATCCAAAATCCCGAAATTGCTCAAACCCGGCCCCTGGGCCCACATCTCGGAATTCGATAAAAATCACAAAAGTAGATTGCTTACACTCTCACGAGTTCATACATGCCGAGAACATCCAAATCGGACATAAAATGCCCATTCAAATTCCCAAAAGAATTCTCAAACTTTTCTTCCATTTTTTCCCAATTTCCACTCTAATTTCTCAAATTAAATGATGAAATTCAAGACTAAATCATGGAATTAAGCCAAATATGAGTGAAGAATACTTACCCCAATAGCTCCACTGAAAATCTCCTCAAAGATCACCTTCTCCCGAGCTCTCCAATGGCTTTTATGATATAGGACTTAAACCCTCGATTTTAAAATATAAACTGTCTGCCCAGTTATTTCTTCACCGCGAATGCGGCATATCCTTCGCGTTCGTGAAGCACACCGCTTCACAGACCGGAATTCCTTCTACGCGAAGGCGAGAACCCTCTCGCGAACGCGATGCACAGCTGACTTAACACTTCGGGAACGCGACTTCTACTACGCGAACGCGTAGAACAATCGCCTTGGTGACCCAGCTACTCCTCTTCCTCTATGCGAACTCGACATAAGCCTCGCGAACGCGGAGAATCACAGTATCACAACATCGCGAACGCGACACACGAAGCACGAACGCGAAGACAAAATTCGCCGCCTCAGAGAACACCCTTTGCGAACGCGAGTCCCTGACCACAAACGCGGAGAACAAATCGTCTAAAACAAAAAACCAGCAAAAACAGCCAAGTCCAAAGTCCAAAATTGATCTGTTTAACCATCCGAAACTCACCCGAGGCCCTCGGGACCTCAACCAAACATGCCAACATATCCCATAACCTCATTCAAACTTGTACCAACCTTCGGAACGCTCAAAACAACATCAAAATACCAAAATCACATCGGATTCAAGCCTATGAATTCCAAGAACTTCCAAATTCCGCTTTCGATCAAAAAGTCTACCAAACCTCATCCGAATGACCTGAAATTTTGCACACACATCAAAAATGACACAATGAACCTACTCCAACTTCCAGAATTTCATTCCGACCCCTATATCAAAATCTCCCCTATCAACCAGAAAATGCCAAAATCTCAATTTCGCCAATTCAAGACTAAACCTTCCACGAACCTCCAAAATACATTCCGATCATGCTCCTAAGTCCCAAATCACCTAACGGAGCTAACCAAATCATAAAATTTCTGATCCGAGATCATATACTAACAAGTCAAAACTTGGTCAAACCTTTCAAATTTTAAGCTTCAAACTGAGAACTGTTCTTCCAAATTCATTCTGATCACCCTGAAAACCAAAACCGACGATTTACATAAGTCATAATACATCACACGGGGCTGGCCATGCCCGAGAACTGGCGAACAAAGTGCAAAAGCTCAAAACAACCGGTTGGGTCGTTACATCACTCTTCTCCACTCGTCAATCGATCAAATCGAGGTACAAACTATAAACCTAATATGGGACTGGCGCAATCGTATTGTCACATATTTGCAGGACAGAGTGCTTCCAGGCGATAAAAAAGAATCCAAGAAGCTTCGAATGCTGGCGGCCAGGTACAATATCATCCACAATGACTTGTACAAAAGAACATAGGGTGGCCCCCTAGAAAAATGCTTAGGCCCAAACCAGACGCGGAGTGTTCTAAGGAAGTCCACGAAGGTCACTGCGGAGCTCATACCGGCAATCGAGCTCTAGTCAGATGCCTCATACAAGCAGGCTACTACTGGCCCACAATGAAAAACGAGGCTGCTGGCTTCGTAAAAAATGCGAAGAATGCCAAAGATATGCCCCCATGATCCACCAAGCGGGCGAGCAACTCCACTCAGTCACCTCACCTTGGCGTTTCATCAAGTGGGGGATGGACATCGTCAGACCCCTACCAGCGGGACGAGGTTATGTACGATTTTTCCAAGTGGGTGGAAGCAGGTGCATTCGCCCAAATACGCGAGCAAGAAGTGATCACCTTCATATGGAGGAATATCGTGTGTAGTTTCGGCCTCCCTAAAGAAATCAGTTGTGACAACGGGCCTCAGTTCACTAGAAAAAAGATCGCTGATTTCTTCGAGAAATGGCATATCAAAAGAATACTCTCCACGCCATATCATCCCGCGGGCAATGGACAAGCGGAGTCCTCCAACAAGTCAATATTGAATATCATAAAGAAGAAGCTCGAGAACGCAAGGGGATTGTGGCCGGAGTTGCTGCCGGAAGTGCTATGGGCATACCGCACAATGCCAAAAACAAGCACAGAAGAAACACCGTACTCACTGGTCTATGGAACCGATGTAGTAATACCGGTCGAGGTCGGAGAACCAAGTCTAAGGTGCTCTGACGAAAGCGGGCAGAGAAACGACAAAAGCAGGAGACAAGACCTCGACGAGGCTGAAGAACGAAGGGACATGGCATGCATAAGGATGGTCGCCCAAAAACAACAAGCAGAGCGATACTACAACAAAAAAGCCAAGATTAGACCACTCAAAGTCGGAGACTACGTACTCAAAGCCAAAACACAGACAAGCAAAGATCAAAGAGAAGGAAAGCTAGGGATTAACTGGGATGGCCCGTACAAAATTACGGCGGTAGCAAGCAAAGGGTCGTTCCGACTAGAAACGATGGAAGGAAAACTACTACCAAACAACTGGAACATCGCCCACCTCAAGTACTTCAACTTATAAGGAAAGATGTTCTCCAAGCCGTACTCTTTTTCCCTCACCTGAATTTGTCTTAATTGGGTTTTCTCAGAGATGTTTTTAATGAGGCGACGAGGAGGACATTTCAAAGTTAAGCATAAGCAGGTGAGAATACACGTTAGCAAGTTTATTGCGACCCCTCGAATACTTCTCCAGGTCAAACAATAAAGGGACTAGGTAGACTGGGACTGGAACACCAGCCCGAAAACTATGTAAACTTATCCAATGTATATATGTAAGAAAAGCATACAAGCACATGATGTCCGCCTATGTCTCCACCAATTTTTAACACTGCGCCAATCAAGATACTCCCATTCGACCTCGTTCGAATTATCTAAGAGTAACATTGGACCTCGCTCGAATCAACTCACATTCGACCCCGCTTGAATCAACTCACATTCGACCTCGTTCGAATTAATTGAGAGTAACATTCGACCTTGCTCGAATCAACTCACATTCGACCTCGTTAGAATTAATTAGGAGTAACATTCGACCTCGCTCGAATCAACTCATTCGACCTCGTTCGAGTTAATTAAGAGTAATATTCAACCCCGCTCGAATCAACTCATATTCGACCTCGTTCGAATTAATTAAGAGTAACATTCGACCTCGTTCGAATCAACTCACATTCAACCTCGTTCGAATTAATTAAGAGTAACATTCGACCTCGCTTGAATCAACTCACATACGACCTCGTTCGAATTAACTAAGAGTAATATTCGATCTCGCTCGAATCAACTCACATTCGACCTCGTCCGAATTAATTAAGAGTAACATTCGACCCCACTCGAATCATCTCACATTCGACATCGTTCGACTTAATTAAGAGTAACATTTGACCTCGCTCGAATCAACTTTAATTCGACCTCGTTCGAATTAATTAAGAGTAACATTCGACCTCGTTCGAATTAACTAAGAGTAACATTTGACCTTGCTCGAATCAACTCACATTCGACCTCGTTCAAACTAATTAAGAGTAAAAATCGACCTCGCTCGAATCAACTCATATTCGACCTAGTTCGAATTAGTTAAGAATGACATTCGACATCGCTCGAATTGAACTTATATTCAGCCTAGCTCGAACTTGATTCAAAGTTAACCCCGTTCGAATTAATTATCACAACGTTTGACTTTGCTCAAAATAATCAAAGACACTCAATTACATTCGAGCTAATGCCTACCAACACAATTCTTTTAATCAAGGCAATCAATTGAGGAAACTATTCAAGGAAAAAAAAATAGAAGACACGGAAATAAACGGCAAAAATAGCATTCCAAATCAAGAGGTATCTTACAAGGGCCAAACAGACACCTACAAAAGTAAAAACAAAAGATTACAAAAAGCATCACTCGGCAGCATCACCCCCACCATCGTCCCCACCATCATCCACGCCATCAGAGTCTTCCTCATCATACCAGGCACCTGGATCAAGCCCGTCCAAGTCATCTTCACCATCACCAGCCCCCAACATAGCAGGATCGTAACCACAGGCGACCCGAGCTACGCGCGCTTTAGCACGAGCATTCTCAAACTTCGCCTCAAAAACACTCCCTGCCGTCATCAAGCCCCTGAATATGTCTAGTTGGGCCTCAGCATGAATCCACTTCTCGTACAAATCCCGTGGAACATCGGGATAAGTGGAAGTGCAAGAAGAAGACGGTTGAGCCAGTAGCTGCACCTTTTCGTCTTCAAGAACGCGATCTACTCATTCAGGTCCGAATCTCTTTCTCAAGACCACCAATCCATTCGTCAAACCTTGCCTCCCTGAGCGTGGCCATCTCCGCATCATTCGCCCGCTCAGATATGAGGACACGAATAGTATCCTCTAACGCTGCCACATTCGCCAAAGACCCGCCCTGGCCTCCTCGGCCCTCTCTGACTCTGCCCCCTTTTCGACCAACTCATTACTTAAGTCGTTAGCTATGATCGTGCTCTTCTCAAGTTCAGCCCGCAGGGATGGCACTTGAGCTTGAAGGTCGACACACTCGGCCACAAAACCTTTGCTCACTTCGAGCTCGTCCTCCTTGACTCTAAGTGCTCCGTCGAGCTCGCAACATTTGCGATGACCCTCACAAGATCATCGTCCTTCTGCCTCATCTCATCTCTAAGAGACTGGAAATTACCGTCCGCGTTGAATCGTACGCGCATCTCACAGTATTTGTCACGGTACTTGCGATACTTCAAAACCATTTTTTTAAGAATAACCTTACGCTTCTCCTATAGGTGCGCACTTTCGATCTCCAAATAAGAGTCTAAGTGAAAAAGGAAGAGCCAAAAAGTCAGTAAAAACAAAAAGGAGAAAGGACGTAAGGTAAAAATAAAAAAATAAAAATACAAACTTACCCTCAAAGCCATTCCGGATATGCCTAACGGCAGATCGGCATCCTTAAATGTCAGTAAGGTCCTGTTCTCGGTGCCAGAAAAAAGAGGAACCAAAGAAGGAACTATGCTCTCTGTGTTCGTCAACAAGTCATAGTCTAAGGGAATGACTATAGTACGAGTAGATCCCTCCATTCTCACCTCTACCAGAGTATACTCCTCATCGAACATCCGTACCTCTTTGGGGTCCATGCCGGAACCAGACTCGTAACCATCTACGGCCATATTTTTTCCCCTCTCTTCGGCAGATGAAGGTACGTCGGCCTGCTTTGACGGCGACGGATCACTTCACGGAATGACCTCCGCTGCCTCTGATCGCCCTCCTCCTTCCACGATGACCTCTAATAAGGAAGCAATCTCCACATCTGAAGGGGGGGCAGTCTCTGCGTCCAAATCCATGCTGCCCTCGGGTGCGACCGTGGCTCGCTCGGATTGCCCCCTGTTGGCTCTTCGTACTCTACCGCCTTGCCACCAACCTCTACTCTCCGCTTTTTTAGCGAAACTAGTTCCTCCTCGCTCGGATACGACTCGTCCACTAAGTGAAATATTGGAGACGTCGCAGTCTCCGCTGATGGGGCAGCTGCTCGACGGCCAGGCCTACGCAGGGTCGGGGTCTAAGAAGAAGCAGCAGTCTGTACAGACTCGCTTGCAGTCGCAGCGAGTAGAGACCTGGTCGAGGTACCCAACTGACGAAAAGCGGGGGTAGGAGCCTTCACTCTCCTCGGAGCCCTCCGACCTTACAACAAAGAAAGACTGCATGAAGTGAAAGAGAATACGGTATAAAAGACGAAGAAACTGAAGATCGAAACAAGTTGACTCACCGGTCGAAGAAGGTCTATGTCTAAACTTATTGTTGAACAACGACCACTCACGGATCCCCACCGTGTGAGGTAAAATTTAACTCACCCAGTCGCGAATGTCGGCGATCAACGTAGGAGGATCCTTCTCGACTGTACAAAAAAGGAAGAACGATTAAGTCACCGAAGAGAGATAACAAACGATCAGTTAGCACTGGGCCTGTCTTACGGGAGAAGTTACGGGCGAAGTTCCACACCTCAGGGAATCCATTGGGGTTCCCCACCACATGCTCGGTCTTAATGTAGAAGAATTTTAAACCAAAACAGACGATTTGTCTTATCGTCCATCTTCACCACCAATCTCTAGGTCCCATGGTGGCGGAGGTGTATCATCGTACCTCGGTGAAAGCTTGGCACGAAGAGATGTACCAAATGGCAGATGGAAATTCCACGGATGGCCAGCTCCTTGTACTTTATCAACATAATGAAGAGTATATGAATATAAGGGGAGAGTTGGGTCGGATAGATGCCGTAGTAGCGGCAAAATTCCTCCGCCAACGGGGGAAGAGGAAGAGAATAGCCCACTAAAACGTGTACGCATAAAATGCATAATACCCGGGACAATGAATATGGATCACACCATTCCCGACTGGGACCTGATCGATGTGAGCAGGGATGTTGTACTTGGCCCTAAGCTCGGCAAGATGGGATGCTTCCATCTCAGACTTCACAGGCTCAGGCTCATCCGCAGGCGACTTCGAAAAGTCTGACCTGGCCCTATCGTAACGAGGAATGATATCCTCTACGGTGGGAAAGCTCTCGTCCTCTGCAGTGACAACGGTATCCTCATCATGAGAAGGGAACCTTACTCCTAGTAGAGTTGGTTCAAGAACCTCACCAGAGACTAAGAGGTGTATCCACCATTGTTGGGTGATTGTAAATACAGAAGATATGAACTCGAAAGAGGCAGAAATAACAGGAGTCACTCGAACTAGAAAGGAGAGAGAGTGCGAAAGATGGAAGCAACTGGAATAGGAACATAGAAAAAAGAAGGAGAAGAAAAGATGCGGGTTCAAAAGATTGGGAAATGTAAAGGTTTATTCAAAGGGTTTCACCCTTTTATTTATAGAGAACACCGACGCTCGGATCGAGACAATTAACCGCCAAATGCACAGGGATCGAAATAACAGGGACACGGGAAGCAATGGAACGCATCAGGAAGATGCTTAATGATGATGCGTGAGGTTGTGACGTCATTCTGAACCAACGTCGTAACTGTGGTTCTCAAAATGCCATGTCACCATCTTGGCCGCGATCCTTACTACTCGACCTCCCCATCCAAATTTCTCGAACTGTGACTAATGAAGTCCACTCATTGAGGTTGACCAAAAGACGACCTCGATAAGGAGGGACTAACTGTATGGGTCAAAATCTGACCGAGGAAATTCAGCACGAAGAGGTGATTATCGTGAGATTTGTAACTTATCATGCGCAGTTTGACCGAGGTCGATCAGTGGTCAACAGAACAAGTCGCAGAATGGCCCATCAGGGGCGAGGTCGAGCAGCATGGACAGAAGTAACGGCTAGTATAGCCTTGGAACTTTCAAAGGGAATATTCTGTTGAATATTCCTTCTGCTTGTACTTTTTAGGGTTCTTTGGGAGTATCCCATATAAATAGTAGGAGATATAAGGCAAAAGGAATGTAATAGTCCATCGCGGAGCCTTGAGGTCCCACACCTACGCGTTCGCGTAAGCCCCATCGCATTCATGTAGAAGGGATGGACTTGGGGAGGGGTCATGCCAGTGCTCTTCGATTTCGCGAAGGTGCCCTCGCATTCGCGAAGGACAGGGCTGGTAAGCCTTCGCGTTCGCGTAGGCCATGTTTTCATGGGCCTGGGCCATTGCCTTCACGAATGCGGGGCCTGTTCCACGTTCGCGAAGAGGGAGGCAACTGGGCAGAGAGTTTTAAAAATTGGAACTTAGCCATTTTTTGAGTTCATTTATTGCACTCTTAAGCGATTTTGGAGCTTCAATAAGGGGGATTTCGACCTAGCTATTGAGGGAAAGTAATTTATACCTAATGTAAGTTTAATACATAGATTATGGGTAGATTTTAATATATAAATTTGTGGGACTTATGAAAAACCTAGGTTTTTGACAAAACTGGAATTTACCCACGAAATTTGTTATGGAACTTAGTGAAAATCATATATTTGAGTTCATGAGGTTATGGGTAACAACTTTCTTCGAAAGTTTCCGGAATCCGGACATTTGGGCCCGGGGGTGAATATTAGGAATCCTACAATTGGAGTTGGGTAATCACTTTAATAGTTAGAATATGAACTTTTGAACATGTATTGACGAATTTATATACCATTTGACTAGTTTTGGATTGTTCGGCACCGAGTTGAGGCTTTAGAGTGAATTTGAGCCGGAAAGAAAGCTTTGAGACGAGGTAAGTATCTTTTCTAACCTTGTAAGAGGTAATTAACCCAATAGGTGAATTGATTAATATGTGCTCCTATTTGTGAGGGGCTACGTACGCACGAGGTGACGAGAGTCCGTGCGTAGCTACTAATTATGCTTATGTCCGGGTAGTATAGGACTCATACCATGTTATACTTATGATGTGTGCACCCTACTTGTTAACTTAATTTCTTAAATAATATTGGGACTTGCTAAAGGAATTATAAAAGGTTAAATTTTATTTACTTGAACTCTTGGACGGGTCACTTGACTATTATTGAGAATTGGTGTTTTTTTAAATATTAGCCTATTAATAAATCTTGAATTGGCTGTTAAAAGTATTTTCTCTTTTCATGGAGCAGGCCGAAGGCCTCGGTAGCAGATAGATGCATCTATGGTTCGTATTGTTCGACCCTCGACAGTGCACAATTGAAATATTTTTATGGTGGATCGGGCCGTACGACCTCGGCATAAATTGCGCGTAATAAATCATTGGAACTAATTATAATTGATATTTCTTCATTGGCTTGAGATGTAAATTGTTAAATGATGGAAACAAATTTGGGATTTACTATTAGTGAAAGGATTATTTATTATTTCATGTTATTGAGTTTTCAGCTATATTTATGTAAAGCCATGCTTAGTTATAATCTTGGCATATTATTCTTAGCTCATAGTAAGTGTCAAAAGTCGACCCCTCGTCACTACTTCTTCGAGGTTAGACTGGATACTTATTGGGTACATGTTGTTTATGCACATACTCAAGCTACACTTCTGCACTAAATGTGCAGGATCTAAGGCAGGTGCATCTGGATATATCAGGCGCGCATCCTTGATTTCCGAGACTTTGCGGTGAGCTGCCCTTCTGAGCCCGTTCTGCAGCAGCCGAAGTCTTTCTTTTGCTTTCATTTTCTATCTATTTTACTTCAGACAGTTGTGTAGTATTCTTTTGTATATTCTACTAGTTGCTCATACACTTATGACACCAGGTCTTGGTGATTCATGCTAGTAGACACTTGATGGTTTTTGGGTTATTTTACTTATCTCACTTGCTTTAAAAATCTTGATGTCTCATTTTTATTAAATTCTTACTTCTTATTTATGCACAATTAAAATCAACTATTTTAAATCTTTGAAAAAAAGGATCACAGAGTAATTCATTGTAGGCTTGCCTAGCGGTAACGTTGGGCGTCATATCACGGCCTACAGGAGAAATTGGGTCGTGACAAGTCAACTCTAAATAAAGTAAGTTAAAAGCCATAGGGAATAACTAGCTCGTTACAAAATATATAGAACATATATATGAAGATTCATAGAACCAAAAAAGAACAAATATATTAAAATTCTACTTGAATTGCAAAAAACAAATGGCTAGTACAAATTAATAATATATAGAACAAATATATTAAGATTAATAAAACAAGAATAGAACAAATATATTAAGATTCTACTTGAATTGTAATTAAAAAAAAGAAAAGAAAACAAATATCTTACGATTTAAAGCGGATAAAGGATGAACGAAAAACATACCTCCCGGGAAGAAAACCATGCTTGGACGCCGAATTTGCTTCCTGAAAAAGATTTTTTTGAAAAAATTAGATGGCTTTCAAAGAAATAAAATATGACCGCGAGAAAGGGAGTAGGGAGAAGGAGAGGGGTAGGAGGGAGAGATAGGGGTTCACACCGCCAGAATTTGATACTCAAACTGGCCACCGATGATGGAGGAGAAAGAGAAGAGAAAGAAAGGAAGAAAAGAGAAAGAGAAGGAGAAAAGAAGAAATGGGTCGGGGCGGGTTTTTAATTAGATTTCTGACCGATTTGGTCGGTAATGCACTGACAAAAAATTAAAAAAGTTTCGGACTGAATCAGTCTGAAAATAAACAAAAAAATTAATATTTAATTTATTAATTTCCGACCATTTCAATCGAAAGTCGAAAAGTGGTCAAACATTAAAAAGTTGACTTTCGTGGACCGAACGTATTGGTCACAAATAAAAAATTTGGATACCATCAGAAAATTCCGACTATTTATTTCAATCCGAAAATTTTGATCAAAATTTTTACATTTTCTAGTAGTGATGGAAAGTGCATCGGATCAGAATTTTTTTCTATTATTGGGACTTGAACTCAAAGATTTAATTAAGGATACAAATCCTTCCATCTTAGCGCAATTCTTGATGGTAATGTTTTGATTATATATAATAAGCAGTGGAATTTGGAACTTTCTGAGATGAAAGGGAGATGGTGTTGTAAATCTTATGCAAAATACTTGAGCACGAAACGTATAGAGAATTCTTCAAATATTGAGGTTTGTAAAAGACACTGTCTATAAGAATATTTCACCTGATTTGGATCTATCCCCCAGGATTCAACAAGCTCTTCTAGTATAAAACTAGGAGCAGGAACTAACAAGATTTACTCTTGGTAGAAAATCCAGCAAAAGGAAGGAGAGTATTTTTTGTATACTTAGTCTCTACCACGCCAGAAAGAATGTACGTCTATAAATAATGTATGTATATATAGGTGAGTGGAATCAAGTGGTTATAATGGGTGAGTAATGGTCCAATAGTTGAAAATATAGAAAAATGACTCATTATTGTATGAAATAATAAATACACTAAATGTTTTTCAGAAAATATGAATCTGGACACTTCCTGAGATACCATATTTACTATTTTTCTTACAATCCCCCCACATATCTCAAAAAGAATAGAAGGATAGATTATTTTGCTGGATTTGCTACATATGAGTACAATACTTCGAATATAGTGTCTCGTAGACTATGAATCAGACCTAGAAAAATAAGATTAAGCCTAGAGAATAATTGGAGAAGTTTAGAACTTCTATAAAACAAAAATACTTTTGTAAGCCTAGAGTTTTATCTATCATATTATACTCGCACAATCTTTGTCGTTATCGCAGTTTTGCGCTAAGAGGCCAAACGCGCGCCTGATTTTCATTAGTGCTCTAGAAATTTTTCCACAAATTTCATAGGAGTGACCCCACTCCACACTCATATAGGTCTATCCATCAGGTGTATTCTACAGTACAATACACCACCCATATGAACCTACTTCATGGGATCTCCAATCACATAGGTTAGGTTACCATCATTGTTGATATATCTCAAATTGTCAAAAGTCTCAACTGCTTGATGTTTCACTTATAAGTCAAAGGATCGGCCAAATTCTCTTTTGACTACACATAACATTTACAAAAATTCTCATATCTAATCAATTGCTTTATCATATTATGTCTCAAGAGAATGTATCTACTCTTTCCATTGACAGATTAATTTTCTTACAATGGCTATTGCGCCTTGGCAATCACAATTCATCGACGCAAATATTGTTGGTTTAGTTCCTAGTGGAACACTCACCAAGAGGTTGCTTAATCAGCCTCATTGCTAGGCAATTTCAATACCGCAAACCCCACCAAAAGGTGGTCACACAATCACTAATGATTTTTTTTCTCATCTGAACTAGAGATTCAATATCATCACTGTATCCTTCTAATATAGTGAAAAATCCACATACAGAGTACTAACTCATAGTACTTTTCAAGTAAGGTATAAAATCATCTCAAATTAAAAGAAACTTGACATCCATACAAGTGACTTTTGAAATATTCAACAAATATTAGAATTTATTTTCTTTTGGTATTTTGATGAGCGCAAAACACAAGACAAAATTATTGCTCGCTAGTCAAAGATAGTATAGTTTAATTAACGTCTCCACAGAGATTTTATTTAAACGGTGTTCGAATATTCTTCAGTTAATTACTATCCAGGAAAATGAACACTTGATTTTATGACTATTACTACGATTAACTACTAAAAACTAAGTAATTAACAATTGATCACAAAGGACATCAAATGAGCAAAGAAGAAATATCAATGAGAGAAATAAGGGTAATTGACTAGACAGGTGCAAGATAACTGACTCGGGATCAAATTCTTGAGTTAGTTCACTCTATAATATGGTTCATTCTCACGAATTCAACCGATAATTAGATTACACTTGAAGTTAATGTTCCTCTTCCGATTAAACGTTAATTTCAGTGTTAATCTAACTGAAGCACGGTAAACAATTGCAACAATATTATGATGGTTATGATCTAAAGGGTAACTTCTCACGAATATTTCCCTATTTTCTAGTTTGATTAATAATTCAAGAGGCACTTTTGATTACCTATTTGAATCACGAATTTAAACTAGAGCATAAGATGTAAAGCAATTCAATATCAAGCTTCTCTGTTGATTAAACAAAATAAGAAATAACTCTATAATACAAATTAAAACTCCATAAATTAATTCCAACAATTATCAAGAATCGAATCCCTAATCAAGTTATCAAAATACCGGATCTGTCAACACCCAAATGGAAATTACTCCATAAAAATGAAAAAAGTCATCTCAATAAGGTTTAAGAACAAAGAAAACATCAATGCTAATGATTCGATACAAACTCCCGTATTGCACCGATTGTTGGTCGAAATCTTGATGAATTCTTGAGTCTTCTTGCCTTGGTTGGTTCTCCAATCTTTCGTAGGTCAAAAGTCCTCTAAAATCGTATTTTTGGTGTATTTATACCATGTAGAAACAAGTCCGGACGAAACTACCCTAGTTGGAGGAAATCAATGCGCGTCCACTTCGGCACTTTCTATCCCGTGGTATAAAACAAACAAACTTATCTTTCCTAGACGAAACAGAAAATTACTCTGACAAACTTATACAGGTGCGCCGCGCTTGTTAGAAAATTCAAAGAGCCTGCAAAACTCTGTCAGACAAAGTTCACACTTCCGCGCTGCGTCTCGCGGCGCCCCATGCAGTGCGGATGTGTCTTTTTCTCAGAGTAAATTGTTTCATCCACTATTTGAGATCCAGACTTGGTCCTCGACCCCGAACATGATCCCGGCTTAAGTTCTTGGACTTCTACTTAGATTTCAAATCTCCAATTTGTCCGATTTAGCTCCAAATTACCTTTATAGCTCGGGATCATTTCCTGCAAGGCATAAAACATGTAATAAGTGTAATTCACTATCATTTAAGCTCAAACACATGTAAAATGCAGTAATAAGGGTGCAATACTATGGCTAAAACACGGGTTTCTAGCCTACCATAAACACCCACACTTAGACTATAGCTCGTCCTCGAGCAATCAAACTACAATTCACATAGGGATGACCTTTTCATCAAACAACTTCCCTAACACATCAGGCCAAGAATATTTAAAATAGACTAAGCACCATGTCATAACATCCTAACCTCGAGACTCGACTCAAAAGCACCACGCATTTTTTACAAGTTGCTCACTTACTCTAACACCAAGGTCAAAGACGTTACCTTACCTTCGCAAATCACGTGCCCTCACACAAAAATAATAGAGAGTAGTTCCATAAACAATAAAATTCAAGAACAAATAGGAACTCAAGATAGAAAGAATTCACTCACTCTCAGAAATAAAATTCATGCGTCATAGAGAATGTACCATAGGCTTGCCCGTAGTGTAATACTCTACTAATTAAGCTCATTCCGTCAAGGATTAAGTAGGACTTTATTTTGGTTGTAATGTAGGCTGCGGGACGGGTAGGATACATATGGATATAGTGACTACACCTCCCTAAGCAATTTAATACATATATATTAACAATCCAAACCCCACACTTATGTTGAACCAAACCCCAACCTTCACATCATATTAACAGCAAGCTCCCAATTTCTTTAAGCAAAGATAAAGCAAGAGTTACCACTAGCAGGGAATAATTTTCTTTGTAATACATACAAACACCAACATTTTTTTTCTTTTTCTAGATTTTCATTTTCTCCTTTTTTTTTTCTTCAATTACCTACGAGTGGCTCTCATAATTTTTTTCAAACAGTGCACCTTTCTCCTTTTCTATAGTTCCACTCAAAAATTCAACCATACCTTCACTTAACTTTTAACAAGCTCATAAATATATCAAGTGCTCAATAGAGGTAAACAGTTCAAACAGATAGTCAATTCAAATAAAGGGTGATGCATGTAGCGTGGGTGCCAAAGAAAATAGGATTACAGGCCCAAAGGGCTAACTAGGATACACAACAATTAGTCGGGTCACAAGCATATAATTGGCTCACAAAAAATGCCTATATCACTTCCTAGATTGAACAAGACTACTATTTCACTTTGTAAATACGCGGGGCAAGTACTAGACATCACTAACATGCACAGAATATCAACAAAACCTCATTCATACATTAGCACATAACTCACTTAGGATCGGATCTATCTCGACTCTCTAGTCAAAGTAGTGAAGCAGAGTCATAATCAACCAATTTAAGGTGCCTATCTAAGAATCAAGAACAGAGCCTAGGCGTAACCAAGGAACTCACCTCTCTCAGGGCATATGCAATCAAGGAGAATTGCTTCAAATTAGCACTGTGACTCAAGAATCTTTATTCCTATAAAATTTAAAAAAACAGCTACACCTGGTTCAAATAAAACCCATGGAAAAGAATCGCGGCACAAAGAAAAATCAAGGGGAAATTGTTACACTACCAAAGAAAGTAAAATAAATTGAAAAAAAATAACATATTTTTTTTGGATTTTCAATTTTTTTTGATATTTTTTTTATTTTTCTCATTCAACTTCAAATCCCTTAAGAAGCCAGTCGGCGAAATCCATCACCGGGAAGAATCAAAACTAAACAATTAATTACTAACTATTACAAGCCGATAGAATTCAGAGTTATAATTTACAGACCATATTGTCTAAGAAAGCAAGAAACAAATCAAACAAAACTAACTACAAATAGAAAATAAATAAATACAACCAAATAGGAGCACCCCACCCCACACTTAAGAAATTGCATTGTCCCTAATGCAAAACAGTAAAACAACAGTGAAAAGGTAACTCTCTGGGGCCCGTGGCTTACTAATCATCAACACCCTCAAAGTTTACATCCTCATCCAATGGAATTTGTTCTCCATCTGCCAAGCCCAACCATTGCTGAGTGACCGCAGAGAGGGGGTTGTCCTCCTGTAGCTCTGCCAAGTCAGTCTCCCCCCAAGCAGCGCGAAGGCGCATATCAACAAATAGCAGCTCCAGTGTCTCCTCAACATGAAGAAATCTCTTATCTACAGGAACAACAGCAGGGGGGAACCTATTACAACGGTGACATCAAAGGGCTAAAGAGGCTGTAGAACCGGAATCGTCCGATCATAATGGTACTTCTCCTCCACATGGTGCATCCGCAAAAGCTGAGTGATCATGCTCCGAAAATATAGGCGGCGGGCCCATATGGTGGTACCCGAGCCATGTGCTCAAGCATAATCTTACGAAGATCGAACTTCATCCGAGTCAAGATAGCATAAATGAGACACACCTTCAACCAGGAGACGTCAATGTCGTTCTAGGTAGGCATGATCTTTGCATTAATCAACCAGAGAATGACTGTGGCGGGATGCTGGAAATTGTATTTCTTCATTTCTTTGTGGAACTCATTAGCATCTCACGTCCATATGGCAAGAGAACCCATGCCACAAAACTAGCATCTAATATCAAGATAGGGGGACCAACGCAGCAACCTCAAGAACAACTTATGGGAGTTCTCTGTGAACCCCAAGATTTGATTTACTACCCGTGAGGAAAAGGAATCATCTTTACTCTCTCCTTCACTTCATACACCGCATCTAAACTGTCCTCAGGTACCTAGTTAGCATAGAACTCCTTGACCATGTTCACGTTCACTGAATCACCGGGATAGAACAAGCTTTCAAAACCCAGGTACCTGATATTGTTGTAGATCCCCGAGCACCTCCTGGATAGCTTACCATCATCAATACCAACTTCCGGGTCGGGAATCACCGCCGGAACAAAGGTCTGGTACCACATCCTAGCATGAGCTGGCACAGCCCGAATGCCATACTTGCAGCCCGATACTACATCCGCATCTGGATAAATGTGCTCATCTTCCTCCTCTACTGGGGCGGGGGGAGGTGCCCTCCTACCTCCTCGACGGCTACTAGAGGCAACCTCGGAGGAACCTGTGTTAGAACGTTTGTTAGGACAGGGAGATATTGTACCTACACAAGACGAACAACATTAGCCACAACACATAAAACAAAAACAAGACCAAACGGGGTAACCACCCCACACTGATGTTATTGGCATGTTCACAAGTATAATATATATCGGGGACTCAGACTACCCCATTAAAATCATGCCAAAAGTAATCAAATACCCACCCAACCACAAACATTATATTACAACAACATAACCACGGACGATACAAGTGTAAAATACAAAATTAAGAAGCTAAACTAGTAACTAAGAAAAGAAAAATTAAGAAGTTATACTAATTTTCTACTATCAAAGTGAAGGTGTTACCATACAACACTACACAAGTACTTAGCATGAATCGGACACCCCAATTAGCACCTAGAAACACATTAGAATGGGGTGGTCAATTGTAACGACGACCGATCGTTTTGAGAGTTAGAGCCCCGATCCCCTATTAACTTCTTTCCCCATATCTATTTCTGCAATTGTGACTTTTCGGGAGGTTTTATTTTGGTTTTTGGAAGTGGTTGAGACTCTTAGTCCCTAAATAGAGATTTAAGCATTAGGATTTGGACCGTAGTCACAACTATGTGAAAATGACTCCGAAATGGAGTTCCATCAATTCTGTTAACTCCTTTGGGTTATTTTGGGCTTAGGGTCATGTCCGGATTATGTTTTGGAGGTCCGTAGCTCATTTAGGCTTGAAATTGCGAAAGTCAAATTTTTGGAGTTTTGGGCCGGTAGTGGAAATTTTGATATCGGGGTCGAAATCCGATTCCAAAAGTTGGAGTAGATCTGTAATGCTGAATATGAATCGTGTTCAATATTTGGTCATTCGGACGTGGTTTGATAGGTTTCGGCATCGGTTGTGGAAATTTGAAGTTTCAAGTTCATAAAGTTTAGATTGGAGGGTGATTTGTGTTTTCAGCGTTGTTTGACATGATTTGATGGCTCGACTGAGTTTGTATGGTGTTTTAGGATTGGTTGGTATGTTTGGTTTAGGTCCCGGGGGCCTCGGTTGTATTTCGGATGCTCAACAAAATGAAATTTGGACTTGTGCATATTCTAAAGTTTGCTGGTTCTGGTGTTTTCGCACCTGCGGTGGGAGGTCCGCAGTTGCGGCCCCGCAGAAGCAAGGGTGAGGTTGCATGTGCATTTTTAGTCTCAAGAGCCAGTGGTCGCAGATGCGATGCGAGAGCCGCAGAAGCGGAGCCGCATCTACGGTAGGGTGATCGCAGAAGTAAATTTGCGAAGGAAGCAAGGTTCTGTAGAAGCGGACGGATGAGCGCAGAAGCGCATCCACAGATGTGGATATTTGTGCACATGTGTGGAGTCTAGGAAGTTAATGAAATTCCACAGGTGGGGATCTTTAGCCGCAGAAGCGGTACCACAGAAGCGGTTAAGTAACCGCAGGTGCGGTTTAACTGGCAAAAAAAGGGCAAAATCGAGGGTTTGAATTCATTCTTCATTTTGGACTTGAGAGCTCAGATTTTGACGATTCTTTGAAGGATTTTCAGAGAAACTTATTGGTTAATGATTCCTAACTCGTTTTTGGTTGTACCCATTAATCCATTGTTGATTTCATCACGTAACTAGGGATTTGAGTTGGAAAATTGGGAAAAATTTGAGAAAAGTTCTTAGACCAAATTTTGGGGTTTTGATCAAGATTTTGGTATTGTATTTGAGTAAATTTGGTATGGTTAGACTCGTGAGTGAATGGGTGTTCATATTTCGTGACTTTTACCCGATTCCGAGACGTGGGCCCGGGGAGGCTTTTTGAGCGATTTTTCAATTTCTTGCTTTAGCTTTGATTTCATTAGCTTTGGGCCACTCGGAGCCGGATATTCGTGAGGAAGGCATTGTGACTGATTGATTGAGCTTGGTTCGAGGTAAATGGCTTGCCTAACCTTGTGGGGGGAACTCCCCTTAGGATTTGGTACAATTGATATATGAGCCCCGTGTACGTGAGGTGACGAGTGCGTAGACGGGCTATTTGTTGAAAAATTCCGTTTTCATTAAGTAAAATATTTGTTTTCCTTTAACTGAGCAACACTAGTATATGTATTTAACCTGTTTAGTTTAGAACAGCATGTCTACGTGGAACCCAAACTCATACATCCTCAACTCTCCCTAAGCAAACCTCACTTTTAGATTGTAGCACTCAGAAAGAGGATAGTGGAAACATATTCATCTCTCTCAAAGAAAGGTCACAAGTCCGGCTCTAAGTACCATAAGCTTGCCCCTTATGTGAGTCACCACTAATGTAAGCTTCATTCAACTTAAAGTCATATAAGGCTTTTGTGGAGTCATAGTGAAGGCTTTTGGTTCAGGGTAGGAAATATTTGGTAAGTAGGTTCCATCTTCCCTTAAGCACTTCATTTGCTTTATTTTGGAACACATTGTCTTGACTTTCTTTTGAGTCATTTACTTCTTTCTTCGGGGTTAGAGAGAAACACTGTCACTCTTTCTTGTTCATTTCAAATCTTTTTCTCCTTTTTAGTCTTTCCACGCCTTTCATCACTTTACTTTTATTCAATCCCTTCATTTTTTCTATATTGCTCATTCTTTTTGACATTATGATTTTCTTTCTTTTTCATTGCCTTTCCTTTTCTTTATTTTGTACCTTTTTACCACTTTGTTGCATTCCTCGTCTCTCCCCCCAAACTTATGCTTTTGCCATATGCTAAGGAAAGATTGGGTGCCAAGAGAGGGTCATTTCAAAATGGGTAAAGGCTTGTATCATGGTTGTTGAAGGAAAAGGGCTATGGCTCAAAGGGGTTGACTAGGGACATTATCATTGGTAGGCTATGGATGTTTTCAAGATATCATTTGGATCAAGGAGAGCCTATAATGACTTCTCAAGTCAAACTACACTTAGGATTTCGCCTAGACAAACATTCAGGGCAAAATCTAGACAAATGGCACGGAACTTGGACTTGCAATTCCAATTCTCACCACACAAGCTATGGGATTGTTAAAGAGACAGAGTCGGGGGCCCGCAATGACCTTAGCTAAGATTCGAGCAACATAATGGTCCCGAAAAACCACTTGATGATTATTAGCCTACACAAGAGTCTCAAGGTCATAACTTTCACCATTCTATACGCAACAATTTGTTTTTGACTATAGGATCAAAGGCAAATGTGCTAGGCCCTAGTGAAGCTTTGCTTGAGGCACCCATATTCACTAGCTATTATTTACACAAAAAGAAAAAGAAAACAGACTCAAACCCTTAAGAAGGTTGTCATGCCATCCATCATCGGGAAGAGCCATCGGATCACACAACTTCCACCTTTGGAAAGAACCGTGGAATTAAGAAAACCAAAGGCTTATTGCACACAAAAAACTAAAAATAAGAAGCTATCAAAATAAAATATGAAGCTAGTAAGCAAGAAAGAAAATTCGGAAAGTAAAATGAATATTTACAAGAGGGGGTTTAGTCGAATATACATAAGGGAGAATGAATATATACATCAGAAAGTAACTTTATATACAGACCAAAGTTGTAAAAGTACGGAAAGTGAACTAAAATGAATATGTACATACCAAAAGTGAAAATCAAAGCATCAAAAGAAAGTAGTATCATGTATACAGTCATCCAAATAGGGCTACCCCCTCAAATGAAAGCTAGCATTATCCTAAATGCTAACTAACCAAAATAAGCACAAGAAAAGATAGAGAGTAAAGAGAAAACTCCATATTGGCCCTCCGTCTGCATCGGATCATGAGTCTGGGTCCCTGGGTCCTCGGACGGTTGTGGAAACTGTGACTGGATCTCTGTCACCTATGTCTGCACTGGGTTCTGGGCCTGTACTGGGTACTGGGTCTGCACTGGGGCCTGAGGCTGGCTATAGGAACCTCCCTGCGGATCCTCCAACTCTATCACAGCATCATCAGCATGGGGAATCACCCTCCTCCTCTTTGCTGGCCTCTGTGTCTCCTGCTCTGGCTCAGGCTGGGCT
Organism: Nicotiana attenuata; assembly: GCF_001879085.1. Lineage (NCBI taxonomy): Eukaryota > Viridiplantae > Streptophyta > Magnoliopsida > Solanales > Solanaceae > Nicotiana > Nicotiana attenuata. The sequence goes on from NW_017670397.1 coordinate 56,161, forward strand.
GCTGGGGTCGGGTCCTGAAATAATAGCTCCAAAGGCAAGTTGTCAACCTTCAATTTCTCCACCTCTACCCTCAACTCTTTCACCGACTCCTTGTATGCCCTAGTCTTTCTCAATTTATTTGTTTCTTTGGTGAGATCCTTCAATGCTTTTCCATGAGAATCCACAGCCTCCAATATTTATTTCTGGTTCTCTAGGAGCTTCTTCTGGTTGTCCAGAAGCTCCTTGAGATTGTCCTCCACATATTGTGGGACCTGTGGCTGAGGTGGTACAGAATGGGCCTCCACCGAGGTAGATAGCACAGACAGCTTCGAAGTGGCTGCCTGCATCCAGTTGTTGATACTTACAAGGGTCTGGTTCAAGTGGTGAGCAGTCAACGGGTAAGCAGAAGATGAGGGGATATTTGAAACACTAGAGGGGCCTGGGGGTATATCTGGGGTAGCTGAAGCAGGCTAAGTAGGAGCTACCACTACTACTGGCTCTTCAGACTGGCCAGTAGAAGCGGTGAATTTGCCTTTCGGATCTTTGCCCTTGGGGTTTTCATCACCTTGCAGGTTGTACCAGGAGAAAGGTGCCTTTGGCTTTGTCTTCACATCAAACTTCCGTTTGTCCACCTCCAAGTTATTCAGGTACATAGTCAGGAAGTTTGGGAAGGGATACGACCTATCTCCTTCTAAGTACCGCAAAGAAGCTACCGCGAGCCGCACAAAATGCACCGCGGACCGTACAAAATATAGTGCGGTCGCGGTGAGGCATCGTGGACTGCACAAAATCCATTGCGGCCGCGGTCATCAACTTTCCACTTTATGAAGTTATACCGTTGCGGTCCGTACAAAATGGTATTGCGGACCGCACAGCAACACCAACCTAGGGTTTCAAATTTTCACATTTTAGTCCAATTTTTCACCTATTATTGATCCCCTAAGTGTTGAATCAGTGTTTTTAACTAATTAGTCCTAATTCAAACATGATTAAACAAACCTACGCTACAGAATTGAAAGAAAACGGGAAGAAAAAGAAGAAGAACTAGTTAAATAAAAGAAAATAACAAAGTTAAAGACTATGGAAAAATTAAGATTACCAGCTAGTAAGATGCAACACAGATGATTGACAGGGGCCCATCTCACCTACCCACCGCGGACCGCACAAAATGGCACCGCGGTCCGTGGTACTCAGAAACAAGTTGCACTAGGGAGATGTCCACTGCGGACTGTAAGAAATACAATGCGGCCACAATGGTCCACCGCGGAGCGCACAAAATGCATTCGGCCGTGGTGGAAAACTTCAGAGACTCCTCATTTTTGACCATTTAACACTGCGGTCCGCATTGAATTATTGCCCCCGCACTAAGGCCTTTGCGGCCGCACAAAAAGCAATGCGGCCACAATGAAAACTTCAGAGAGTGCACATTTTTCCAACTTGGTCCTGCACTGCATCAAAACAATCCTACACACATCTCAAAACCAGTTAGTCCAAAAACAAATCCTACACTAAAAAGAAAATCAAAGAAAGACACATGAGTTGCCTCCCAAGAAGCGCCTGATTTAATGTCGCGGCACGACGCAGGTTACCATCAAATCACTTGAGAAGGATCATTGCTACCACGTGGTTGTCATCAATCTTTCCAAGATAGTACTTGACTTTGTGCCCATTAACCCTGAAGATCTCACCATTTTTGTTTTTCAAGTCAAGTGCACCAAACGGAGTCACAAGCACCACTTCAAAAGGTCCACTCCATTTTGACTTAAGCTTTCCTGGAAACATACGTAACCGAGAATAGAACAAGAGAACCAAATCACCCACTTTGAACTCCTTGCTACGAGCATACTATCATGAAGGTACTTCATCTTGTCCTTGTACAAGGACGAATTGGAGTAGGCATGGAATCGAAATTCATCAAGTTCATTAAGCTGCTCCACACAAAGATTTGCTGCCACATCCCATTCAAGATTCAGTTTCCTCAAAGCCCACATGGACTTGTGCTCTAACTCAACTGAAGATGGCAAGCTTTCCCAAACACCAACCGGTACGGAGACATACCAATCGGAGTCTTGAAAGCAGTCCTATAAGCCCATAGAGCATCATCCAATTTCTTAGACCAATCGGTCCTATTGGCATTGACCGTCTTTGACAATATACTCTTGATTTCCCTGTTTGACACTTCAACTTGGCCACTCGCCTGAGGATGATAAGGAGTAGAAACTTTGTGATTGACACCATACTTTGCAAGCAAAGTGTCAAAAGCTCTATTACAAAAATACGACCCCCCCCCATCACTTATGATTGCACGAGGAGTGCCAAACCTTGTAAAAATGCTCTTTTTGAGAAACGCAACCACACTCCGGGCTTCATTGTTGGCTAAAGGCACGGCCTAAACCCACTTTGAAACATAGTCAACCGCCACTAGAATGTATGTGTTCCCACATGGGTAGATTAACATGTGAAAATGAGGGAAAATCAAGGGTTTTAGATGAAAAACCTAGAGTTTGATAAAAACAAGATTTAACCGCGAAATGTTTTATGGAATGGAGTAAAATCATATATTCTTGATCCTTAGGTTATAGGTAACAACTTTCTTCAGAAATTTCCGGAATCCTGGCACGTGGGCCCGGGGATGAATTTTAGGAACCTTGCATTTAGGGTTGGGAAATTGGTTTAATAAGTAGAATATGAACATTTGAGTATGTATTGACTAGTTCTTACCCCATTTGAGTAGTTTTGGATCGTTCGACTCCAATTTGGAGGTTTGAGCACGTTCTTGAATTGGAATATAGGTTTCGGAGCGAGGTGAGTCTCCTTTCTAACCTTGTAAGAGGGAATTGTCCCCATAGGTGAATTAATTGGATATGTGCTGCTATTTGCGAGGGCTACGTACGCACGAGGTGACGAGAATCCGTGCGTAGCTACTATTATGCTTATGTCCGGGTAGTCTAGGACCCAAAAGCATGCTTTACTAGTAATACTTGTAACCTTATTGATAGTTTAAATTGCTTAAATCGTATCGAAGTGGCAAATGACATTCTAAAAGAGTTAAACTTCATTTTCTTGACTTGTAAAAGAGAAATTTACACCTCCTTGAATAATTATTTCCCAGATGAAGTCTTGATTGACTGTTAAAATGTGTGTTTCTATGTGTACCTGCGTCGCATGTATGATTCCCGAGCAGGGTGATTGTTTATTTATATTTGACCGCGTCGCATATATGATTCGCGAGCGGGGTAATAGATGCATCTATGGTTCGCATCACTCGACCCTCTGGCAGTGCACAGTTTAAATATTGTTGGATCGGGCCGTACGACCTCGGCATGATTTGCGCATGCTTGTAAAGAACTATTCCTACCCGGACAGGTCACCGGATGGAGGGTGTGCATGGACTACCGCAAGCTGAACAAAGTGACCTGCAAGGATCACTTTCCATTGCCTTTCCTAGACCGGATGCTTGATCGACTTGCTGGGCGTGCCTTCTACTGTTTCTTGGATGGATATTCTGGGTACAACCAAATCTTGATTGCTTCGGAAGATCAGGAGAAGACAACTTTCACTGTCCATATGGACCTTTGCCTTTTCTAGGATGCCTTTTGTGTGCAATGCACCGGCTACATTCCAGTGGTGTATGATGGCCATTTTCACCGACATGGTGGAAGATATTTGGAGTGTTCATGGACGACTTTAGTGGTGGGAGACTCATTAGATGAATGCTTGAAGAATCTTGATAGGGTGTTGGCCCGGTGTGAGGAAACCAATCTTGTGCTCAATTGGAGAAAATGCCACTTCATGGTTGAGGAGGGCATAGTTCTTGGTCACAAAATTTCAAAACATGTCATAGAGGTGGACAAAGCTAAATAGAGGTGATTTCAAGGCTTCTCCCCCCATTTCTGTCAAGGGGGTTAGAAGTTTTTGGTCATGCGGGTTCTACCGGAGATTTATCAAGGATTTTTCTAAGGTAGTGAATCCTTTGTGCAAGCTATTAGAAAAGGATGCCAAGTTCGTGTTCGATGAGGGATGTATGCAAGCATTTGAACTTCTCAAGCATAAGTTGACCACCACCCCTATTATTACCGCACCCAATTGGAGCTTGCCTTTCGAGCTCATGTGCGACGCGAGTGATGTTGCGGTTGGGGCAGTTTTGGGTCAAAAAGTGAGCAAAATGTTTCATCCGGGGTACTACGCGAGCAAGACAATGAATGATGCCCAAAGGAACTACACGGTGACTGAGAAAGAGTTGTTTGCTATTGTGTTCGCAATGAAAAAATTTCGGCCGTATCTCATGGGTTCCAAAGACATAGTGCACACCGATCATGCCGCTCTTAGGTATTTGATGACGAAGAAAGATTCCAAAGCTAGGTCAATGCGATGGGTCTTGTTACTTCAAGAGTTTGATTTGGAAATTGTGGACCGGAAAGGTAGTGAAAACCAAGTGGCGGACCAATTGTCCCGCTTGGAGGAGGAAGGGAGGGCGTGTGATGGCCTAGAGATCAATGATGCATTTCCCGATGAGCAACTACTTTCTGTGTCGATGAATGATATGCCATGGTTTGCGGATGTTGCTAATTTCCTTGTGACTGGTATAATCCCGCGTGAGCTCTCTTCTAACCAAAGGAAGAAGCTCAAACGGGATAGTTTGGATTTCTATTGTGATGAGCTGTACTTGTTCAAGGTATGCACTGATGGAGTGATCCGAAGGTGACTTCCAGAGGAGGAGCAGTTGAGTATCTTAGAGGCTTGTCACTCCTCTCCCTATGGTGACCATCATGGCGGGGCGAGGACAGCTTTGAAGGTTCTTAGTTGTGGGTTTTACTGGCCAACTTTGTATAAAGATGCAAGTGAACTTGTGAAGAGGTGTGATGAATGTCAAAGAGCGGGTGGAATTTCGAAGAAAGATGAGATGCCTCTCAACACCGTTCTAGAAGTTGATATTTTTGATGTGTGGGGTATTGATTTCATGGGCCCATTTGTAAGCTCATGTGGGAACACATACATTCTAGTGGCGGTTGACTATGTTTCAAAGTGGGTTTAGGCCGTGCCTTTAGCCAACAATGAAGCCCGGAGTGTGGTTGCGTTTCTCAAAAAGAGCATTTTTACAAGGTTTGGCACTCCTCGTGCAATCATAAGTGATGGGGGGGGGTCGTATTTTTGTAATAGAGCTTTTGACACTTTGCTTGCAAAGTATGGTGTCAATCACAAAGTTTCTACTCCTTATCATCCTCAGGCGAGTGGCCAAGTTGAAGTGTCAAACAGGGAAATCAAGAGTATATTGTCAAAGACGGTCAATGCCAATAGGACCGATTGGTCTAAGAAATTGGATGATGCTCTATGGCTTATAGGACTGCTTTCAAGACTCCGATTGGTATGTCTCCGTACCGTTGGTGTTTGGGAAAAGCTTGCCATCTTCAGTTGAGTTAGAGCACAAGTTCCATGTGGGCTTTGAGGAAACTGAATCTTGAATGGGATGTGGCAGCAAATCTTTGTGTGGAGCAGCTTAATGAACTTGATGAATTTCGATTCCATGCCTACTCCAATTCGTCCTTGTACAAGGACAAGATGAAGTACCTTCATGATAAGTATGCTCGTAGCAAGGAGTTCAAAGTGGGTGATTTGGTTCTCTTGTTCTATTCTCGGTTACGTATGTTTCCAGGAAAGCTTAAGTCAAAATGGAGTGGACCTTTTGAAGTGGTGCTTGTGACTCCGTTTGGTGCACTTGACTTGAAAAACAAAAATGGTGAGATCTTCAGGGTTAATGGGCACAAAGTCAAGTACTATCTTGGAAAGATTGATGACAACCACGTGGTAGCAATGATCCTTCTCAAAGTGATTTGATGGTAACCTGCGTCGTGCCGCGACATTAAATCAGCGCGCTTCTTGGGAGGCAACTCATGTGTCTTTCTTTTGATTTTCTTTTTAGTGTAGGATTTGTTTTTGGACTAACTGGTTTTTGAGATTTGTGTAGGATTGTTTTGATGCAGTGCAGGACCAAGTTGGGAAAAATGTGCACTCTCTGAAGTTTTCATTGTGGCCGCATTGCTTTTGTTGCGGCCGCAAAGGCCTTAGTGCGGGGGCAATAATTCAATGCGGACCGCAGTGTTAATGGTCAAAAATGAGGAGTCTCTGAAGTTTTCCACCACGGCCGAATGCATTTTGTGCGCTCCGCGTGGGACCATTGTGGCCGCATTGTATTTCTTACAGTCCGCAGTGGACATCTCCCTAGTGCAACTTGTTTCTGAGTACCACGGACCGCGTGCCATTTTGTGCGGTCCCGGTGGGTAGGTGAGATGGGCCCCTGTCAATCATCTGTGTTGCATCTTACTAGCTGGTAATCTTAATTTTTCCATAGTCTTTAACTTTGTTATTTTCTTTATTTAACTATTTTTCCTTCTTTTTCTTCCCGTTTTCTTTCAATTCTTAGCGTAGGTTTGTTTAATCATGTTTGAATTAGGACTAATTAGTTAAAAACACTGATTCAACACTTAGGGGATCAATAATAGGTGAAAAATTGGACTAAAATGTGAAAATATTGAAAACCCTAGGTTGGTGTTGCTGTGCGGTCCGCAATACCATTTTGTACGGACCGCAACGGTATAACTTCATAAAGTGGAAAGTTGATGACCGCGGCCGCAATGGATTTTGTGCAGTCCACGATGCCTCACCGCACCGCACTATATTTTGTACGGTCCGCGGTGCATTTTGTGCGGCTCGCGGTAGCTCTCTTGCCCGGTACTTAAGAAGGAGATAGGTCGTATCCCTCCCAAACTTCCTGACTATGTACCTGAATAACTTGGAGGTGGACAAACGGAAGTTTGATGTGAAGACAAAGCCAAAGGCACCTTTCTCCTGGTACCAACTGCAAGGTGATGAAAACCCCAAGGGCAAGATCCAAAGGCAAATTCACCGCTTCTACTGGCCAGTCTGAAGAGCCAGTAGTAGTGGTAGCTCCTACTTAGCCTGCTTCAGCTACCCCAGATATACCCCAGGCCCCTCTAGTGTTTCAAATATCCCTCATCTTCTGCTTACCCGTTGACTGCTCACCACTTGAACCAGACCCTGAAGTATCAACAACTGGATGCAGGCAGCCACTTTCGAAGCTGTCTGTGCTATCTACCTCGGTGGAGGCCCATTCTTACCACCTCAGCCACAGGTCCCACAATATGTGGGAGGACAATCTCAAGGAGCTTCTGGACAACCAGAAGAAGCTCCTAGAAACCAGAAATAAATATTGGAAGGCTGTGGATTCTCATGGAAAAGCATTGAAGGATCTCACCAAAGAAAACAAATAAATTTGAGAAAGACTAGGGCATACAAGGAGTCGGTGAAAGAGTTGAGGGTAGAGGTGGAGAAATTGAAGTTGACACACTTGCCTTTGGAGCTATTATTCAGGACCGTCACCGACGCCCAGCAGCCGACAGCCTGAGCCGCAGAGCAGAGACCAGCATACAAGGTAGGAGTGGATTCCAGCTGTGATGCGTGATAGAGTTGGAGGATCCGCAGGGAGGTTCCTGATAGCCCAGCCTCAGTCCCATAGTGCAGAGCCTCCGTACTTCCAGTACAGGCCAGAACCCAGTGCAGACATAGGTTGACAGAGATTCCAGTCACAGTTTCCACAACCGGTCCGAGGACCCAGGACCCAGACTCATGATCCTGATGCACGGAGGGCCAATATGGGTAGTTTCTCTTACTCTCTATCTTTTCTTGTGCTTATTTTGGTTAGTTAGCATTTAGCATAATGCTAGCTTTCATTTGAGAGGGTAGCCCTATTTGGATACTGTATACATGATACTACTTTCTTTTTGATGTGTTATTTCATTTGGTTATGTATTCAATATTCATTTTAGTCACTTTCCGTACTTTTACAACTTTGGTCTGTATATAAAGTTACTTTCTGATGTATATATTTCATTCTTCCCTACTATTGTATTTCATACCCCTCTTGTAAATATTCATTTTACTTCCGAATTTTCTTTCTTGCTTACTAGCTTCATATTTTATTTTGAGTAGCTTCTTATTTTAGTGTTTTTTGTGTGCATAAGCCTGGTGCTTATTCCACGGTTTCTTTCCAAGGTGGAAGTTGTGTGATCCGATGGCTTTCCCGATGATGATGGGCATGACAACCTTCTTTAAGGTTTGAGTCTGTTTTTCTTTTTCTTTTTTGTGTAAATAATAGCTATGAATATGGTGCCTCAAGCAAAGCTTCACTAGGGCCTAGCACATTTGCCTTTGATCCTATAGTCAAAAACAAATTGTTGCGTATAGAATGGTGAAAGTTATGACCTTGAGACTCTTGTGTAGGCTAATAATCATCAAGTGGTTTTTCCGGGACCATTATGTTGCTCGAATTCTTAGCTAAGGTCATTGCGGGCCCCGACTCTGTCTCTTTAACAATCCCATAGCTTGTTGTGGTGAGAATTGGAATTGCAAGTCCAAGTTCCGTGCCATTTTGTCTAGATTTGCCCTGAATGTTTTTGTCCTAGGCGAAATCCTAAGTGTAGTTTGACTTGAGAAGTCATTATAGGCTCTCCTTGATCCAAATCGATATCTTGAAAACATCCATAGCTACCAATGATAATGTCCCTAGTCAAACCCTTTGAGCCATAGCCCTTTTTTCAACAACATGATACAAGCCTTTACCCATTTTGAAATGACCCTCTCTTGCACCAATCTTTCCTTAGCATATGGCAAAAAGCATAAGTTTGGGGGGAGAGACGAGGAATGCAACAAAGTGGTAAAAAGGTACAAAATAGAAAAAAGAAAGGCAATGAAAAAGAAAGAAATCATAATGTCAAAAAGAATGAGCAATATAGAAAAAATGAATGGGAGTGAATAAAAGTAAAGTGATGAAAGGCGTGGAAAGACTAAAAAGGAGAAAAAGATTTGAAATGAACAAGAAAGAGTGACAGTGTTTCTCTCTAACCCGAAGAAAGAAGTAAATGACTCAAAAGAAAAGTCAAGACAATGTGTTCCAAAATAAAGCAAATGAAGTGCTTAAGGGAAGATGGAACCCTAGCTTACCAAAATATTTCCTACCTGAACCAAAAGCCTTCACTATGACTCCACAAAAGCCTTATTATGACTTTAAGTTGAATGAAGTCTTAATTAGTGGTGACTCAATAAGGGCGAAGCTTATGTACTTAGAGCTCGGACTTGTGACCTTTCTTCTGAGAGAGATGAAATATGTTTCCACTATCCTCTTTCTGAGTGCCTACAATCTAAAAGTGAGGTTTGCTTAGGGAGAGTTGAGGATGTATGAGTTTGGGTTCCACGTAGACATGCTGTTCTAAAACTAAACAGGTTAATACATATACTAGGTTGCTCAGTTAAAGGGAAAACAAATATTTTACTTAATTGAAAACGGAATTTTTCAACAAATAGCCCGTCTACGCACTGTCACCTCACGTACACGGGGCTCATATAGTCAATGTCAGCCAAATCCTTAAGGGGAGTTCCCCCCAGCAAGGTTAGGCAAGCCCATTTACCTCGAACCAAAGCTCAAATCATAGTCACAATGCCTTACCTCTCACGAAATATCCGGCCTCCGAGTGGCCCAAAGTAATGAAACAAAGCTAAAAGCAAGAAATTGAAAAATCCGCTCAACAAGCTCCCCGGCCACGTCTCTGGAATCGGGTAAAAGTCACGAAATATAGAACACCCATATGTCACTCACGAGTCCTAACCATTACCAAGTATTTACTCAAATACAATACACAAAATCTTGGATCAAAACCCCAAAATGTTGGTCTAAGACTTTTTCTCAAATTATTTCCCACACTATTTTCCACTTCAAATCAGCCTAGTTACGTTGATGAAATCAACACATGGTTATTGCGGTACAACAAAAAACGAATTAGGAAATACATAACCAATAAGTTTCTCTGAAGAATCCTTCAAAGGAATCGTCAGAAATCTGAGCTCTCAAGTCCCAAAAAATCGAAGACATGACATTCAAACCCTCGATCTTTGCCCTTTTTTTGCCAGTGTTAAACCGCACACTGCGGTTACTTAAACCGCTTTCCTGTGGTACGGCAGTTTCCGTTCTGCGCTAAAGGATCCACCTTGGAATTTCATTAACTCCTAGACTCCACACATGTGCACCCAAAATAATCCACATCTGTGGATAGCGTTCTGCGCTCATCCGTCCGCTTCTACAGAACCTTGCTTCGCTTCGCAAATTACTTCTGCGATCCACCCTACCGTATCGGCTCCGGCTTCCGGCTCTCGCATCGCATCTCGAACCACTGGCTCTTGAGGACTAAAAATGCACATGCAACCTCACCCTTGCTTCTGCGGGCCGCCAACTGCGCGACCTGCCCACCGCAGGCGAAAACACCAGGAACCCAGCAAACTTATGAATATTGCACAAGTCCACAATTTCATTTTGTTATCTCGTCTTCTGG